>NW_023995482.1:5000-90000 GCF_015586225.1 Lucilia sericata | reverse complement strand
TCTATCTATCTATCTATCTATCTATCTCTATCTATCTATCTATCTATCTATCTATCTATCTATCTATCTATCTATCTATCTACTATCTATCTATCTATCTATCTATCTATATATCTATCTATCTATCTATCTATCTATCTACTATCTATCTATCTATCTATCTATCTATCTATCTATCTATCTATCTATCTATCTAGCATGAAATCATCGTAATGATAAAACAGTTTTCTTTAGTATTAAGCTTTTATTTGTTTACCCCAACAAAGCTTTATTTTTATAATTTTGTTTTCCTGCTTTTAGCTATTCCGTTTGTATATGTAGCGCTTTCTATTTAAAACATACCTTTGCTATTAAAGTTTATTCAATTTAAACGCTTTTCCAAAGTTAACCACACTGTTATCACTTGTTGTGTGTGTTTTGGTTTTTTTTTTGCATTCAAAAGTAGAACTAAAGCTGTCCTTGTTCTTCAAATAGCAAATTAAAGGCCAAGTACGTTTAATGAACGTTGTTGTTGGTTATTTTGCGATTTTTTGCATTAAATTTCTGTTTGTGCTTATTAAAGAGAGCAGAAATAAAAGATAGACAAGGAATAAGTTTAAACAAATGTGTAGAAGAAAATGTAAAAAAAAAGCTTTTTGTCCCCTTCTAATGCATAATAAATTTAGGTTAGTGTAGGAATAAAAGAAAAGAACAAAATTAGGTTGATTTAATTTACAGAGTTTTTTTTTGCTTTGTGCTTTGCTTTTATTTTGTTATGCATTTTTTTTATAAAGGGTAGGTAGGGAGGTTAGAGTAGGGGCTTTTTTGCGTGTTTGTGAGTGAGTGTGTGATTAAGTTTAGAAGAAAGAGGAGTATAGGAGAGTATAAGAATTTAGGGGTATTTTGCGATTGTTCTTGTTTTTTTGCTGTGTTTTTATTAAATGAGTAAATTGTCGTTGGTTTGTTTTGCTGCTGTTTTTAGTAACAGTTTAGGCCTTCGCCTTTACCTTCGTCTATAAAGTGTTGAGTGCTTTTTTTGGTTTTTAGTGAATTGTGTCGTGTTTTGAGGAAATAATAAAAAAAATTAAGAATAAATGCTATTTTTTCGTTTGATTGTTTGCAAAAAAGAAATTCTTTAAGAGTTTAATTATAAAAGCAATATAATTTATAAAAAAAAAGTTGAAAAAATTATAAATATTGTAAAAGAAAATGAAAGTTTTAGAACATTTTATGTTTTAATGGTGTTGTTGTCTGCTAAATTTTAGACGTTCGGTCGGTCGGTCAGTCGGTTTTCTTTAATTCTTGTGTCTAACGTCAAATTCCGTTTTTCGTAAGCAGCAACAACAGACAATCTCACCAAGTGCGTCGTTGGCCTACAGACCTAATTTCCTTTTAGTAGTGCACCATACACAGCTAATCATTCTATATACCCGAAAAAAAAAACCAACAACAAGAAACCTACAACAACAACAAAATTCAAAGCCGAGACAACTGGAATATCAAACGCAAAGAATAAACGACAAAAAATCAGATACATTTTCCTGCACAACGTTAAATGGCAAAAATCAAGGAAAATTATTAAAGAAAAAGTAAAAGTTTAAATAAATTATATGAATAATTTAAAAGAAAAATTATTAAAATTTTGCAAATATAAAAAATGTTTAACAAATTTAACATAAAAATCTAAAAATCTCTAAAAAAAACTGAAGCAAAAAAATCTTAAACAAGAACAAGCAAGCAACGGTATTTTTTCTCTTTTAAAAAGCAGAAAAAATAAAAATAATTAACTAAAAATTGTATATAAATTAAATAAAATTATAAATAAACAAAAATAAATAAAATTTTAAACAAAAATCTAAATACTAATTAAATTAAAACCAAAAAAAAGTATCTTTAAAAAAAACCTCTAAAAACCTCATCATTAACATCACAAATTTACTCTACTCTCCCTCTCTTTAAAATAATATAAATAAAAAAAAGAAAAACAAAAAAAGCTCTTTCTTATTATTTCACATGTTGCCTTCTACTTTAATTAAATAATTAAACAAAAATTAACTAAATTAAAAAAAAAGTGTTAACCCCTAAAAAACATAAAAAAAATCTTAATAACGTCAAACCAAATGCCAGAAATCTTCTTAAAAAAAGTTTAGTGTATTACTGTGTCGCCATCAACCGCCATTCTCATCATCATCATCTGTGAAACGTTGTTGTCGTAGTCGTCGTTTTCGTGTTTTATTAGTGTTTTGTTGTTGTTATTTTTTGCATATTTTTAATTCCTATTTTGTCGCTTACGCCGTGTGTTGTGTTGTTTTCTTTTCCCTCTACTGATTCTTTACCGTATTTGTTGTTGTTTTTTTTGCATTTTGTCAATTATCGTTGGTTTATTATGGCTTTGGTGTGCCAACTAAGTCCCGCTTTATGGTGGTTTTTTATTATAAATGCGGTTTAAATGCAGGTCGGCGTAATTTTTCAAGGAATTTAACTAAAGAAAAGGTAAGTTTTAGAAAAAAATTAAGATTTATTTATAGAATAGTTATATTGAAAAGAACTAGAACAGAACTTGATCAGAACATAAACAGAACTAGAACAGGACTGGAACACAACTAGAACAGAACTAGAACAGAACTATAACAGAACTAGAATAGAACTAGAACAGGACTAGAACAGAACTAGAACAGAACTAGAACTGAACTAGTACAGAACTAGAACAGAACTAGTACAGAACTAGAACAGAACTATAACAGAACTAGAATAGAACTAGAACAGAACTAGAACAGAACTAGAACAGTACTAGAACAGAACTAGGACAGAACTGGAACATTACTAGAACAGAACTAGGACAGAACTAGAACAGTACTAGAACAGAACTAGAACAGAACTAGAACAGAACTAGAACAGAACTAGAACAGAACTAGAACAGAACTAGAACAGAACTAGAACAGAACTAGAACAGAACTAGAACAGAACTAGAACAGAACTAGAGCAGAACAAGAACGGAACTAGAACTGAACTAGAACAGTACTTGAACAGAACTAGAACAGAACTAGAACAGAACTAGAACAGAACTAGAACAGAACTAGAACAGAACTAGAACAGAACTAGAACAGAACTAGAACAGAACTAGAACAGAACTAGAACAGAACTAGAACAGAACTAGAACAGAACTAGAACAGAACTAGAAGAAAACAGAACTAGAACAGAACTAGAACAGAACTAGAACAGAACTAGAACAGAACTAGAACAGAACTAGAACAGAACTAAAACAGAACTAGAACAGAAACTAGAACAGAACTAGAACAGAACTAGAAACAGAACTAGAACAGAACTAGAACAGAACTAGAACAGAACTAGAACAGAACTAGACAGAACTAGAACAGAACTAGAACAGAACAGAACTAGCTTACAGAACTAGAAGAACTAGAACACAACTAGAACAGAACTAGAACAGAACTAGAACAGTCCTAGAACAGAACTAGAACAGAACTAGAATAGAACTAGAACAGAACTAGAACAAAACTAGAACAGTCCTAGAACAGAACTAGAACAGAACTAGAACAGAACTAGAACAGAACTAGAACAGACACTGGAACAGAACTAGAACAGAACTAGAACAGAACTGGAACAGAACTAGAACAGAACTAGAACAGAACTAGAACAGAACTAGAACAGAACTAGAACTGAACTAGAACTGAACTAGAACTGAACTAGAACTGAACTAGAAACTGAGGTAGAACTGAGGTAGAACTGAGGTAGAACTGAGGTAACTAGAACTAGAATAGAACTAGAACTAGAACAGAACTAGAACAGAACTAGAACAGAACTAGAACAGAACTAGAACAGAACTATAACAGAACTAGAACAGAACTAGAACAGAACTAAAACAGAACTAGAACAGAAGTAGAACAGAACTAGAACAGAACTAGAACTAGAACAGAACTAGAACAGAACAGAACTAGAACAGAACTAGAACAGAACAAGAACAGAACTAGAACTGAACTAGAACAGAACTAGAACAGAACTAGAAAAGAACTAGAACTGAACTATAACAGAACTAGAACAGATTTACGTTTGCAATTAACTAGAACGCGAACCTGGTGTATATAAAACTGAAATATGTAGAACAGACCTATAACTGATTATATCTGAACTAGACTTGAACTAAATCTGAACTAGAACTTAACTAGTACTGAACTATTACTGTATTAGAGCAGAAATAGAACTGAACTAGAACTGACTTAGGAATCAACTAGAACTAAACTAGGACGGATTTAGAATTAAACTAGAACTGAACTAGAATTAAAATTAAGCTGAACTAGAACTTGAATTGATTTAGAAGAACTGAACACATTTTTTGAGAGTTGTGTAAGACAGACTAAAAATTTGTCCCAAAATACATTTTTTATATAGAAAAATTTCTGATAGTACACTTTTTCAATAAAATATATTGCGTATACGCACTGTAGCCCTTTAATATACAAAACAGTTACGAATAGGTACCTACCTGTTTTATAAATCATGACCCACCTAACCCACCTTCATTCAAACATTGCACAACTCAGTGTGACAAAAGAAAAAAACTTCATTTAGCACTAGTTCCCCTATGAATTAAATAAATGAAATGAACATATTCGCAGTTTGCACAACTGAAAAAAGAACAACAAAAACAACATATAATGTGTGTTTATGCCTTACTGACTGACTGACTTGCTCTTGCTACTACTACTGCAGTGTCGGGCCCGGCTGGCTGTCAGCCTACGAGAACACAAGCCAACAGCAACAGAACATTAAAAACCTCATACACCACCACTACCCACCTCTGCATCTAAAATACCCCCACGAATGGTAAAAAGAAACAAAAACAACATCTGCAAATTTACTTTTATAAAAGCAACAGCAGAAGAAAAGAACTCATAGTATAAATTATTTTCCATTGTGCTAGGAATTTGTAGATGAAATGAAAAAAATTGCACAAAAAATAAGCAAAAAGAACAACAAAGAACATTAAAAAAAGTGCGAAATAAAAAGAAACTAAAATTTACTTTAAAAATAAAATCTCACAGAGAAAATTAAATCATACCCACATACTTTTTTCTTCTACTATTTTATTGCATTTATGAAATACAATAATAATAACAACAACAACTAGACATCCCCTTACTTAACATATACTCATTCCTTGTTTTGTTGAATTAAAAGTTTTTTATTTATTCTCGTTGCCTTTTTTTTCTCGCCCAAAAGAGATTAAGTTTGTTAATGATCATTATCATCTTAATGATGACAATGACAGTGGAAGTGTTAGAGCGAATTACTAATAGTGCAAGCAAAAACAAAAAGCATGTGTTTTTTTGTTATTGTAGTTTTTGTTGTTGTTTTCTGTTATTTATTCAATATGGCATAAGTTTTAATGTTAGTCAAAATGGATGGATGAATGGTTTATTTGAAAAAAAAAAAAAATAAGACAAAGTGCAAAATAGAAATAACACAACTAGCTCTAGTTGCAAAAAAGTGTTGTCAATGGTGAATTTATAAAACTGAACCAAAGTATATTAATAAAGTAGCGACATCTCTTGTTGTACAACAACATCTACAACAACCACATGTATTTTGTTTTTGGAATAATTTAAGATTGTGTCAAAATAAAATTTCCTTGAAAAACAATGTGAACAAAACATAAATAAAAAATATTACTTTTAAGTTAAAGATATTAACGATTTAATTATATTATTATATATTATACAATTTATTACACTTTTAAACTACTTTAAAACCACTTTTAATTCACTTTTCACAAATTTTAACAAATAGCAAAACACAATTTAAAAATGGCGACGTAAACAATGTTAACAATTTTCAAAACAAACTTTGACAATTTTCTTCATTTATCAGTTTAAAAAAAATAGTCAGCTGTTCAAGTGATGCTACTTTATTAATATACTTTGAACTGAACTAGAAATAAAATAGAACTAAACCAGAACTGAACTAGGAACCAACTAGAACTGCACTAGAACCTAGAATTAAACTAGAATTGAACTAGAACTGAACTAGAACTGAACCTGAACTAGAACTAAACTATAACTGCACTAGAACTGAACTAGATCTGAACTAGAACTGAACTAGAACTGAACTAGAACTGAACTAGAACTGAACTAGAACTGAACTAGAACTGAACTAGAACTGAACTAGAACTAAACTAGAACTGAACTAGAACTGAACTGAACTAGAACTGAACTAGAACTGAACTAAAACTGAACTAGAACTGAACTAGAACTGAACTAGAATTAAACCAGAACTGAACTAAACTGAACTAGAACTGAACTAGAACTGAACTAGAACTGAACTAGAACTGAACTAGAACTGAACTAGAACTGAACTAGAACTGAACTAGAACTGAACTAGAACTGAACTAGAACTAAACTAGAACTGAACTAGAACTGAACTAGAACTGAACTAGAACTAAACTAGAACTGAACTAGAACTGAACTAGAACTGAACTAAAACTGAACTAGAACTGAACTAGAACTGAACTAGAATTAAACCAGAACTGAACTAGAACTAGAACTGAACTAGAACTGAACTAGAACTGAACTAGAACTGAACTAGAACTGAACTAGAACTAAACTAGAATTGAACTAGAACTGAACTAGAACTGAACTAGAACTAAACTAGAACTGAACTAGAACTGAACTAGTACTTAACTAGAACTGAACTAGAACTGAACTAGAAGTGAACTAGTACTGAACTAGAACTGAACTAGAATTGAATTAGAACTGAACTAGAACTGAACTAGAAACTAGAACTGAACTAGAACTGAAGTAGAACTGAACTAGAACTGAAGTAGAACTGAACTAGAACTGAACTAGAACTTAACTAGAACTGAACTAAAACTGAACTAGAACTGAACTAGAACTGAACTAGAATTAAACCAGAACTGAACTAGAACTGAACTAGAACTGAACTAGAACTGAACTAGAACTGAACTAGAACTGAACTAGAACTGAACTAGAACTGAACTAGAACTGAACTAGAACTGAACTAGAACTGAACTAGAACTGAACTAGAACTGAACTAGAACTGAACTAGAACTGAACTAGAACTGAACTAGAACTGAACTAGAACTAAACTAGAATTGAACTAGAACTGAACTAGAACTGAACTAGAACTGAACTAGAACTGAACTAGTACTTAACTAGAACTGAACTAGAACTGAACTAGAATTAAACCAGAACTGAACTAGAACTGAACTAGAACTGAACTAGTACTTAACTAGAACTGAACTAGAACTGAACTAGAACTAACTGAACTAGAACTGAACTAGAACTGAACTAGAACTGAACTAAAACTGAACTAGAACTGAACTAGAATTAAACCAGAACTGAACTAGAACTGAACTAGAACTGAACTAGAACTGAACTAGAACTGAACTAGAACTAAACTAGAATTGAACTAGAATTGAACTAGAACTGAACTAGAACTGAACTAGAACTGAACTAGAACTGAACTAGTACTTAACTAGAACTGAACTAGAACTGAACTAGAAGTGAACTAGTACTGAACTAGAACTGAACTAGAATTGAATTAGAACTGAACTAGAACTGAACTAGAACTGAACTAGAACTGAAGTAGAACTGAACTAGAACTGAAGTAGAACTGAACTAGAACTGAACTAGAACTTAACTAAAACTGAACTAGAACTGAACTAGAACTGAACTAGAACTGAACTAGAACTAAACTAGTACTGAACTAGAACTGAACTAGAATTGAACTATAACTGAACTGGAGCTGAGCTAGAACTGAACTAGAACAGAACTAAAGCAGAACTAGAACTGAACTAGAACTGAACTAAAACTGAATTGGAACTGAACTGGAACTAGAACTGGTTATAAATAAAATAGAACTTACCTAGAACTGAAGTAGAACAGAACTAGAACTGAAGATGTTTTCTTATAGAAAACAACAGACACATTTTCCTATAGAAAACTGTCTAAGAAAGTACAAATACCAAGTTAAAATCGCTTATTTCTTAAAAAAACGCTTGATTGTCATTCTTATTGCTATATGATGCAAGAAAATACACTTAGAAGAAGCAAAAGAATGACAGCAAGAAAAAAAGCTTTTTTTTTCTTGTTGTCAGACATATTAAAGCAGCTGTGTGTATTTTGTTTCTTTATTGTTGTCTTTTTTTTTTGTTATTGTTACTGTAGCGGAAATTTCAATTTCATTTCTTGGTCTTATAAAGATCTTATTTATTGTTGTTGTTGCTAAAGTCTGTTACTGTGTTTTAGGTTGTCTTTTAATTTGTTGTTCTAGTTGTGTTGTCTCGCAAAATGGGGTGCGGATAATTGTTTGGAATTTCTTTCCCCATTCCTCAAAACAAGAACAAAATACAAAAACTATATACTTTGTTTTTGTATTTTTTATCTTATATCCTGCTTTTTTATGTTTAGTTTTTTTATCAGTATAAATTTTATTTGTTATTCTACAGAATTTATTTCAGTTTTTTGCATTATCTTCTTTTTTTAGTATTCTCTGTAATTTTTAACTTTCTGCTTTGTTTTTTATATTCTTTCTTTTGCTGTGTATGTTTATTTATGCATGCGCTACAAAAGAAAAAATAGTTTAGTATGTCAGGCAAAAAATAAAATTGGGTAAACTTAAAAGTCTCTCTCTCTCTCTCTGTCTGTCTTTTTATTTAAACTCTCTATAGGTCTCTTTTTCTCTTTGGTAATTTGTAAAAGCACTTTTGCTTTCGCTTTCAACTGGTTTGCTTTTCATTTTCATTATCAAGTCTTATTGTTGTTGTTATTATTTGTTGTTTTTAATTGTGTGAGTTAAATAAACACTCGTATAAACATTGCGGCTAAACTTGTTGCGGCTTTTGTTTTGGTTTAGTTGAGTGACTTTTTGTTGGAGTTATTCTTTTTGTTATCTTGTTTGTTTCTTTATGAAACGTCATTAACGCATGCGCAAATGTTAAATAACTTTAGTGGCCAATGTTGCCATATTATTTTGGAAGTTTTTAAAGTTTATTTTGTTAAAATAAGCTTTTTTTTAAAGTTGTTTAATTTTATTCCTACAGTGGCGTTTAAAATAATGAGTACAAATGGCGAATATTATAAAAATAAGAGTAAATAAATGATAATTATTTAGCTATAGTTTAAGGAAAATGCTTTTCTATAGAAAACTGTTCAAGAATGACACGTTTCTATAGAACACTTATCGAGGAAGAAAGTTTCCTAAAGAAAGAAATCATCTTCCAGTTCTGTTCTAGTTCTGCTATAGCCTAAACTGTAGACTAGACTCTAATTCTGTACCAGTTCTGCTCTAGTTCTGTTCTAGTTCTGTTCTAGTTCTGTTCTAGTACTGTTCTAGTTCTGTTCTAGTTCTGTTCTAGTTCTGTTCTAGTTCTGTTCTAGTTCTGTTCTAGTTCTGTTCTAGTTCTGTTCTAGTTCTGTTCTAGTTCTGTTCTAGTTCTGTTCTAGTTCTGTTCTAGTTCTGTTCTAGTTCTGTTCTAGTTCTGTTCTAGTTCTGTTCTAGTTCTGTTCTAGTTCTGTTCTAGTTCTGTTCTAGTTCTGTTCTAGTTCTGTTCTAGTTCTGTTCTAGTTCTGTTCTAGTTCTGTTCTGATCTAGTTCTGTTCTAGTTCTGTTCTAGTTCTGTTCTAGTTTTGTTCTAGTTCTGTTCTAGTTCTGTTCTAGTTCTGTTCTAGTTCTGTTCTAGTTCTGTTCTAGTTCTCTTCTAGTTCTGTTCTAGTTCTGTTCTAGTTCTGTTCTAGTTCTGTTCTAGTTCTGTTCTAGTTCTGTTTTAGTTCTTTTCTAGTTCTGTTCTAGTTCTGTTCTAGTTCTGTTCTAGTTCTGTTCTAGTTCTGTTCTAGTTCTGTTCTAGTTCTGTTCTAGTTCTGTTCTAGTTCGTTCTAGTTCTGTTCTAGTTCTGTTCTAGTTCTGTTCTAGTTCTGTTCTAGTTCTGTTCTAGTTCTGTTCTAGTTCTGTTCTAGTTCTGTTCTAGTTCTAGTTCTGTTCTAGTTCTGTTCTGTTCTGTTCTGTTCTGTTCTAGTTCTGTTCTGTTCTGTTCTGTTCTAGTTCTGTTCTAGTTCTGTTCTAGTTCTGTTCTAGTTCTGTTCAAGTTCTGTTCTAGTTCTAGTTCTGTTCTAGTTCTGTCTAGTTTATGTTCTAGTTCTGTTCTAGTTCTGTTTCTTAGTTCTGTTCTAGTTCTGTTCTAGTTCTGTTCTAGTTCTGTTCTAGTTCTGTTCTAGTTCTGTTCTAGTTCTGTTTCTAGTTCTGTTCTAGTTCTGTTCTAGTTCTGTTCTAGTTCTGTTCTAGTTCTGTTCTAGTTCTGTTCTAGTTCTGTTCTAGTTCTGTTCTAGTTCTGTTCTAGTTCTGTTCTAGTTCTGTTCTAGTTCTGTTCTAGTTCTGTTCTAGTTCTGTTCTAGTTTCTGTTCTAGTTCTGTTCTAGTTCTGTTCTAGTTCTGTTCTAGTTCTGTTCTAGTTCTGTTCTAGTTCTGTTCTAGTTCTGTTCTAGTTCTGTTTCTAGTTCTGTTCTAGTTCTGTTCTAGTTCTGTTCTAGTTCTGTTCTAGTTCTGTTCTAGTTCTGTTCTAGTTCTGTTCTAGTTCTGTTCTAGTTCTGTTCTAGTTCTGTTCTAGTTCTGTTCTAGTTCTGTTCTAGTTCTGTTCTAGTTCTGTTCTAGTTCTGTTCTAGTTTCTGTTCTAGTTCTGTTCTAGTTCTGTTCTAGTTCTGTTCTAGTTCTGTTCTAGTTCTGTTCTAGTTCTGTTCTAGTTCTGTTCTAGTTCTGTTCTAGTTCTGTTCTAGTTCTGTTCTGTTCTAGTTCTGTTCTAGTTCTGTTCTAGTTCTGTTCTAGTTCTGTTCTAGTTCTGTTCTAGTTCTGTTCTAGTTCTGTTCTAGTTCTGTTCTAGTTCTGTTCTAGTTCTGTTTCTAGTTCTGTTCTAGTTCTGTTCTAGTTCTGTTCTAGTTCTGTTCTAGTTCTGTTCTAGTTCAGTTCTAGTTCTGTTCTAGTTCTGTTCTAGTTCTGTTCTAGTTCTGTTCTAGTTCTGTTCTAGTTCTGTTCTAGTTCTGTTCTAGTTCTGTTCTAGTTCTGTTCTAGTTCTGTTCTAGTTCTGTTCTAGTTCTGTTCTAGTTCTGTTCTAGTTCTATTCTAGTTCTGTTCTAGTTCTGTTCTGATCTAGTTCTGTTCTAGTTCTGTTCTAGTTCTGTTCTAGTTCTGTTCTAGTTCTGTTCTAGTTCTGTTCTGATCTAGTTCTGTTCTAGTTCTGTTCTAGTTCCAGAATAGGCTAGACTATAGACTAGACTATAGACTAGACTATAGACTAGACTATAGACTAAACTTTAGACTAGACTGTAGACTAGACTATAGACTAGACTGTAGACTAGACTATAGACTAGACTATAGACTAGACTATAGACTAGACTATAGACTAGACTATAGACTAGGCTATAGACAAGACTATAGACTAGACTATAGACTAGATTATAGACTAGACTATAGACTAGACTATACTAGACTAGAAGGAAAGTTCTGATTAGAAATCTGTCTAAAAACGACTGTGTTAAGAGAATTTTATTAATTTGTTTTATTCTTTCATTTTAGCTCGCCCTGCTAACGCAACATTTCCCAAGACACTAGAGTGGCTTAATATGGACGATTTTTCAGTGCCTCTATTGGCAAATAGTGCATCGTATAACCACAACAACAATAATAACAATACTAGCATTAATCACAACAATAATAATACTAACAGCAACAACAACAACAATACCAATATGCATCACCATAAAGATCACATGTTGGCAGCTGGTAGTACACCCAGTACCACTTCTTTTATGTACGAAACAACAACACCCTCCAATAACTCCAAAGGAGAAATGTCCATGGCTAAAAGTGACTATAGTACTTTTACCACATGTATACAACAATCTGCGCTACTCGATCATCGCCATTCTGCCATAGATGCTAATTTAGATGCTGGTGTTTCTTTGGGTGCTTTATGTGATTTGAAATTTTCCGGAGGCTCCAGCTCTATAATGGGAGGTGCTAATCTAATTAATGAAACAAATACAAATTTTAAAGGTTTACCACCCTTAATGGGGACTATAGAAAGTAATCATATAATGAGTGGCCTACAGAAGCTGAATACAACGGCGGGTGTTGTTAATGCACCCACGTTTTCTAATCTACTATTTGCCAGAGAAGCTACACAGAACCTTAATACAAATAATAATAACAATAATAATAATAATGTGTCCACAGCTAATAGTTCACATTATTTAACGCTGAAAGGTAATGAAGTACAAAGCACTGCCGAAACGACAACACAAACGCATCACTATTTACCAAATAATAATTTAACAGCCAGACAAATGTCACCACCGAATGAAATTCTACAAAGAGTAACAACAGCCGATAATCATAATCTATTAGATTATGGCATTGCCAGTTCATCTTCCTCTGCAGCAGCCAACACTACTACTTCATCTTCATCACTTACTTTACATCATAATCTTAATACTAATACAGAGAGGGGAGTCAATCATGGTGGCTTGGAAAGTCGTGTTAATGCTCTCAATGAAAATCATATAACTACCACAACAGCTACAACAACTAATGATACAACACCCCCAAACACTGCCAATATCAACAACAACAACAATACACATCATACAACACAACAACAGCAGCAGCAGCAGCAGCAACATGCTACAACAACAGCCACCTCTACCACGACCAGTACAAGATCAACTCTCCACAGTATTGAAGAATTAGCGGCCAGTTCCTGTACACCCTCATCCTCAACAACAGCTCCACTAAATACTCTTGTAAATAACAACAATAACAATGCAACATCATCAACAACTATAACACAAACATCAGCTACAACAGTACCTTTAATTATAAACAACAATGAAACAGCTAAGCAGCAGCAACAACAGCTTCCACGAGAAGCCACAAATTCTGCTAATAACCAGCAACAGCAACAATTGTCACAACAGCAATTGACTCTGCAACATCAACATAATCAGCAGCTTCAGCAACATCATCACCAACAGCAGCAGCAGCATCAACAACATTTGCTTAATTCTTCTACTTTGAGTAGTGATAGCAACGATTCGATTTCTTCCTCGGATGAATTTATAGATATGGAATTGAATGAAAGATCGGGTAAGTCATTGTTACTATAATTTTCTTTATTTTAACAGGGATTAATATTGGCAATATTTTGTTATTAGTAGTGAAGTAAAAATAATTAATTAAATTACAAAAATAATTAACTAAAACGACGCTATTAAAAATTTATAAAATTTAAAACGAAAAACAAATAACCAACATCACCACTATATATTTTTGATCAAATAGAAAAAAAAACAGTTTAATTAATCTTAAAGTTCATCTTTTGCTTTAAAAACTCAAAGATTATAGCAAAACTATATATCATCTGGAAACCAAATACAAAAAGCTCTGATTGTTTAAACTAAGCTCTACTACGTGCTTTAGGCTTACAAAAACTATCGTAACTGTTCTAGTTCTGTTCTAGTTCTGTTTTAGTTCTGTTCTAGTTCTGTTCTAGTTCTGTTCTGTTCTAGTTCTGTTCTAGTTCTGTTCTAGTTCTGTTCTAGTTCTGTTCTAGTTCTGTTCTAGTTCTGGTCTGGTTCTGTTCTAGTTTCTAGTTCTATTCTGGTTCTAGTTCTGTTCTAGTTCTGGTTCTGTTCTAGTTCTGTTCTAGTTCTGTTCTAGTTCTGTTCTAGTTTGTTCTAGTTCTGTTCTAGTTCTGTTCTAGGTCTGTTCTAGTTCTGTTCTAGTTCTGTGCTAGTTCTGTTCTAGTTCTGTTCTAGTTCTGTTCTAGTTCTGTTCTAGTTCTGTTCTAGTTCTGTTCTAGTTCTGTTCTAGTTCTGTTCTAGTTCTGTTCTAGTTCTGTTCTAGTTCTGTTCTAGTTTCTAGTTCTGTTCTAGTTCTGTTCTAGTTCTGTTCTGTCTAGTTCTGTTCAGTTCTGTTCTAGTTCTGTTCTAGTTCTGTTCTTTCTGTTCTAGTTCTGTTCTAGTTCTGTTCTAGTTCTGTTCTAGTTCTGTTCTAGTTCTGTTCTAGTTCTGTTCTAGTTCTGTTCTGTTCTAGTTCTGTTCTAGTTCTGTTCTAGTTCTGTTCTAGTTGTGTTCTAGTTGTGTTCTAGTTCTGTTCTAGTTCTGTTCTAGTTCTGTTCTAGTTCTGTTCTAGTTCTGTTCTAGTTCTGTTCTAGTTCTGTTCTAGTTCTGTTCTAGTTCTGTTCTAGTTCTGTTCTAGTTCTGTTCTAGTTCTGTTCTAGTTCTGTTCTAGTTCTGTTCTAGTTCTGTTCTAGTTCTGTTCTAGTTCTGTTCTAGTTCTGTTCTAGTTCTGTTCTAGTTCTGTTCTAGTTCTGTTCTAGTTCTGTTCTAGTTCTGTTCTAGTTCTGTTCTAGTGTTCTAGTTCTGTTCTAGTTCTGTTCTATTCTAGTTCTGTTCTAGTTCTGTTCTAGTTCTGTTCTAGTTCTGTTCTAGTTCTGTTCTAGTTCTGTTCTAGTTCTGTTCTAGTTCTGTTCTAGTTCTGTTCTAGTTCTGTTCTAGTTCTGTTCTAGTTCTGTTCTAGTTCTGTTCTAGTTCTGTTCTAGTTCTGTTCTGTTCTAGTGTTCTAGTTCTGTTCTAGTTCTGTTCTAGTTCTGTTCTAGTTCTGTTCTAGTTCTGTTCTAGTTCTGTTCTGTTCTAGTTCTGTTCTGTTCTAGTTCTGTTCTGTTCTAGTTCTGTTCCAGTTCTGTTCTAGTTCTGTTCTAGTTCTGTTCTAGTTCTGTTCTAGTTCTTTTCTAGGTCTTTCTGTTCTAGTTCTGTTCTAGTTCTAGTTCTAGTTCTGTTCTAGTTCTGTTTCTAGTTCGTTCTAGTTCTGTTCTAGTTCTGTTCTAGTTCTGTTCTAGTTCTGTTCTAGTTCTGTTCTAGTTCTGTTCTAGTCTGTTCTAGTTCTGTTCTAGTTCTGTTCTAGTTCTGTTCTAGTTCTGTTCTAGTTCTGTTCTAGTTCTGTTCTAGTTCTGTTCTAGTTCTGTTCTAGTTCTGTTCTAGTTCTGTTCTAGTTCTGTTCTAGTTCTGTTCTAGTTCTGTTCTAGTTCTGTTCTAGTTCTGTTCTAGTTCTGTTCTGTTCGTTCTAGTTCTGTTCTAGTTCTGTTCTAGTTAGTGGTCTAGTTCTGTTCTAGTTCTGTTCTAGTCTGTTCTAGTTCTGTTCTAGTTCTGTTCTAGTTCTAGTTTCTAGTTCTGTTCTAGTTCTGTTCTAGTTCTGTTCTAGTTCTGTTCTAGTTCTGTTCTAGTTCTGTTCTAGTTTCTAGTTCTGTTCTAGTTCTGTTCTAGTTCTGTTCTAGTTCTGTTCTAGTTCTGTTCTAGTTCTGTTCTAGTTCTGTTCTAGTTCTGTTCTAGTTCTGTTCTAGTTCTGTTCTAGTTCTGTTCTGTTCTGTTCTGTTCTGTTCTGTTCTGTTCTGTTCTGTTCTGTTCTAGTTCTGTTCTAGTTCTGTTCTGTTCTGTTCTGTTCTGTTCTGTTCTGTTCTAGTTCTAGTTCTGTTCTGTTCTAGTTCTGTTCCAGTTCTGTTCCAGTTCTGTTCTAGTTCTGTTCTAGTTCTGTTCTAGTTCTGTTCTAGTTCTGTTCTAGTTCTGTTCTAGTTCTGTTCTAGTTCTGTTCTAGTTCTGTTCTAGTTCTGTTCTAGTTCTGTTCTAGTTCTGTTCTAGTTCTGTTCTAGTTCTGTTCTAGTTCTGTTCTAGTTCTGTTCTAGTTCTTTTCTAGTTCTGTTCTGTTCTAGTTCTGTTCTAGTTCTAGTTCTGTTCTAGTTCTGTTCTAGTTCTGTTCTAGTTCTTTTCTAGTTCTGTTCTAGTTCTGTTCTAGTTCTGTTCTAGTTCTGTTCTAGGTCCGTTCTAGTTCTTTTCGAGTTTTGTTCTAATTCTTTGTAAAGTTCTGTTTTGTTTTTTAAATAATTTTCCAAGATTTATGTTCCCGTGAATAATGAATGCAATTTGCAATTCATTTAAATAATATTAAATTTCATGAATATTTTATTTTGTATTCTTCCACAAACGATAAATGTCTCCTTCAAAATTTGCATCTTTAAATAACTTAGATTTTTTTCTGTGTATTTGTGGCAAAAAACAATAAAACTAACAGACTGTAAAATAATAAACAAGATGCTTGCAACAAGTACAAACTTTAAATGCACCTAAATGACCATCAAATGTCAGTTTCAATGTCTCTCTCTATAACAGCAAACTCTACAGATTATGGAGAGTGAGAACCAAAAAGAAAATCCCTTTAAACGTCATTCACCTTGACCTAAAACATTTGAAACAAATGGAAATTTTAACTGCTGCTGCTGCTGGCCCCCAAAATCACATTTCACATTAATCTTTGTTAGAAATATGTAAAACAAGATGAGATGTTGTAACCAGAACTGCATTAAGTTTATTTTTTTGTTTTTGCTTTGGAAAAACCATTTAAAAATCTATTTAATTGAATGAATAGACAAGCGTGTTCTAATGCAATTGTTGGTGGCTGACGATGACGACTCAACGACTACTTGTTTGTGCCACCAGACAGAGAGACAGACAGATGGAGACACAAGCGATGTCTAAGTGCCGCATATTTTATTGATTGGATGGGATTTAGCGGTGTAAAATGTGGGGGTCTGTGTTCGAGTATATTTTCATCTAGTTGTTGGCCTTTAAACGCAACAACTCATAGAGACCCACTCGCACTCACACAATCTTTACTCGTTCTCACTCTCTCGCGCGCTGACATTCATCAATGTCAGTGTTGCATTAAATAGTATTAATGAAAACAAACAGAAAACGCACTGATACAGCAGCATGCAACATTTTAGCAAAAACTGTTGAGGTTTGAGGGGCAACTCGTATAGGAAAACTAAACGAAATTTGCAATTAATCTAATGCTGTTGCAGACCTTCAGTTTACATTAGCAGAGGAGCAATTTTGTTTGCGGCTAGAGAAGAAGACGCAACACACATCAAGTGTTTACGGAACCAGGGGGTGAAAGTGGTTTTTCCTTTATGCATTGGTTGTGACATTGAGTTGTTTGTTGCAAGTAGTTTGTTTTCGTTTGTAAGTAGGTGAAGGTTAAATAAATAGTTTTTCAAATACTTGTTGCACTTCAGTGAGGAGTAACAGAGAGAGAAAGATCGATTGCATTATAAAGTTGTGGAAGGGGACAATAATGTTTTAAATAACAACTGATTCTGTTTCATCTTTTTTTTCAAGTACATTTCTCGGTCGAAGTTTATGAATGAAAACCAGCTGGGAAGGTTGTCTTTGGAAGATGAGTGCAATGCTGACCTTGTTTCAGTGTTATTTAGTAACTTTTTGTTTTGGTGTACCCTTCATGGTCAAATGAACGCAAGGAATGCTCGAAATAGTTAAAGCCTTACGCTAGTTCTGTTTTAGTTTTGTTTTATTTCTGTTCTAGTTCTGTTCTAGTTCTGTTCTAGTTCTGTTCTAGTTCTGTTCTAGTTCTGTTCTAGTTCTGTTCTAGATCTTTTCTAGTTCTGTTCTAGATCTTTTCTAGTTCTGTTCTAGTTCTGTTCTAGTTCTGTTCTAGTTCTGTTCTAGATCTTTTCTAGATCTTTTCTAGTTCTGTTCTAGTTCTCCTTTAGTTCTGTTCTAGTTCTGTTCTAGTTCTCCTTTAGTTCTGTTCTAGTTCTGTTCTAGTTCTGTTCTAGTTCTGTTCTAGTTCCGTTCTAGTTCTGTTCTAGTTCTGTTCTAGTTCTGTTCTAGTTCTGTTCTAGTTCTGTTCTAGTTCTGTTCTAGTTCTGTTCTAGTTCTGTTCTAGTTCTGTTCTAGTTCTGTTCTAGTTCTGTTCTAGTTCTGTTCTAGTTCTGTTCTAGTTCTGTTCTAGTTCTGTTCTAGTTCTGTTCTAGTTCTGTTCTGTTCTCTTCTAGTTTTGTTCTCTTCTATTTCTGTTCTCTTCTAGTTCTGTTCTCTTCTAGTTCAGTTCTAGTTCTGTTCTAGTTCTGTTCTAGTTCTGTTCTAGTTCTGTTCTAGTTCTGTTCTAGTTCTGGTCTAGTTCTGTTCTAGTTCTGTTCTAGTTCTGTTCTAGTTCTGTTCTAGTTCTGTTCTAGTTCTGTTCTAGTTCTGTTCGAGTTCTGTTCTAGTTCTGTTCTAGTTCTGTTCTAGTTCTGTTCTAGTTCCGTTCTAGTTCTGTTCTAGTTCTGTTCTAGTTCTGTTCTAGTTCTGTTCTAGTTCTGTTCTAGTTCTGTTCTAGTTCTGTTCTAGTTCTGTTCTAGTTTTGTTCTAGTTTTGTTCTAGTTCTGTTCTAGTTCTGTTCTAGTTCTGTTCTAGTTCTGTTCTAGTTCTGTTCTAGTTCTGTTCTAGTTCTGTTCTAGTTCTGTTCTAGTTCTGTTCTAGTTCTGTTCCAGTTCTGCTCTAGTTTTGTTCTAGTTCTGTTCTAGTTCTGTTCTAGTTCTGTTCTAGTTCTGTTCTAGTTCTGTTCTAGTTCTGTTCTAGTTCTGTTCTAGTTCTGTTCTAGTTCTGTTCTAGTTCTGTTCTAGTTCTGTTCTAGTTCTGTTCTAGTTCTGTTCTAGTTCTGTTCTAGTTCTGTTCTAGTTCTGTTTGTTCTGTTCTAGTTCTGTTCTAGTTCTGTTCTAGTTATGTTCTAGTTCTGTTCTAGTTCTGTTCTGTTCTAGTTCTGTTCTAGTTCTGTTCTAGTTCTGTTCTAGTTCTGTTCTAGATCTGTTCTAGTTCTGTTCTAGTTCTGTTCTAGTTCTGTTGTAGTTCTGTTCTAGTTTCTGTTCTAGTTCTGTTCTAGTTCTGTTCTAGTTCTGTTCTAGTTCTGTTCTAGTTCTGTTCTAGTTCTGTTCTAGTTCTGTTCTAGTTCTGTTCTAGTTCTGTTCTAGTTCTGTTCTAGTTCTGTTCTAGTTCTGTTCTAGTTCTGTTCTAGTTCTGTTCTAGTTCTGTTCTAGTTCTGTTCTAGTTCTGTTCTAGTTCTGTTCTAGTTCTGTTCTAGTTCTGTTCTACTTCCGTTCAGGTTCTGTTCTAATTCTCTTCTAATTCTGTCTTAGTTCTCCTAATATAATTCTTAACTTCTAAAATTCCTTTCAAATTGATAAATTTCTTATAGACTACATCCCATTCATTTAAATATTTAAGTTATCATGTTTAGTTGCATTAACTAATATTACTGATGATAGACTTCTCCACTTCTCTCCACTTGCATTCCCCATACAAAGTCAGGGTGGTGTGTTTTATTTTTTTTGTACAAGGTACTCTGTGTATTCTGATACAAGTTTTGCAATTAGAACATGACGCTAAACAACGACTGGCAATTTGTGTTATTTCAAAATTTATTTATTTATTATTTTCTACAAAAATTTCATTGAAAATTTAGGTCAAGCTCAAGCGGTGTTTTCTAATATACTCGAGATTGGATACAAGGATGCTCCAAGTGAGATTCACTACTACAGCAGTAGTAGCGATGACAACAACACTACATACATACATATGTTTGTACATACATATACATACCAATGTTTATTTGCAAATAGACTAACAAATAGAACCCAAAGTGTTGCCAGAATAAGTTTTGAAATAAAATGGACACAATTTCAATTCTAGTTTAATTCTAATTCAGTTTTAGTTCAGTTCTAGTTCTAGGTCAGTTCTAGTTCAGTTCTAGTTCAGTTCTAGTTCAGATCTAGTTCAGTTCTAGTTCAGTTCTATTTCAGTTCTAGTTCTGTTGAGCCAAATTAAATTCAACTTTTCTTTTCGGGTTTAATATCAAGAATGAAAAAACAAATTTTTATTAATAAAAATTTCAAATAACAAAAATCACAAAACATATTCAGTTAAAAAAAAACTAAAAAACAAAGTGAATAACAATCAAGTAATAAACAAATTATTTCAACACTCCCACTATTTGTTTAGAACATAGGCCCTATTTAGTTTTAAGATAAAGTAATTCTCTTAGTAATTGAAACCTTGATTTTGGAAGTGCCTTCGTAAATATGTCGGCCAATTGTTCTTCAGAAGATACGTAATTTAAAATAAATAAATTTTCTTCATATTTTTCTCTGATGAAGTGATAACGCACATCTATATGTTTTGTGCGTTTATGAAATTCTGGATTTTTGATTAATCGTATTGAACTTTGATTATCCATATTAAATTCCGTTGAAATCTCCATATTTGTTAAATCTTTAATTAAACGTTGAAGCCAAATTAATTCTTTAACAGCAACACTTGCTGCAATATGTTCGGATTCCGTAGTTGATAAGGCAACCGATTTTTGCCTTTCGGAAGCCCAGCTTACAATATTTGAACCAAATAGAAAAACATAACCAGATGTCGATCGCCTAGTTTCTTTATCGCCCGCATAGTCTGCATCACTGTATCCAAATAAGCTTAGTTGTTCAGTTCCACCAAAATGAATTCCGTAATTTAAAGTTGATTTTATATATTTTAAAATTCTTTTCACAGCATTAACATGTGCATCATTTGGATTTTCCATAAAACGGCTTACAACTCCCACTGCAAAGCTTATGTCAGGTCTTGTTGCGATTGACAAATATATAAGACTTCCAACAGCTTCACGAAAAGGAAATTTTGTATCTTTTGAATCATAGAATTTTTCGTATATTTGATTTACATCGGTAGGTGTTGAAACTCCATTGCAATCATCCATATTAAATCGTTTAAGAACCTTTTTAGCATAATTTGTCTGACTTAGAGTTATAGAACCATCAGAGTGATGAGATATCTCTAAACCAAGGAAGCATTCAGCATCAAAAAATTTTATCTCAAAACTTGTTCGTAAATAAGAAATTACAGATTCAATTTGTTCTCTTGATGTTGCCGCAATTAAACCATCATCAACATAAAGGGCCAATATTAAAGTTTTCTCTGTGTTCACGAATACACATGGATCTGATTCTGATTGTACTAGTTTGTATTGTTTTATAAACGTGGTAAATTTTATATTCCAGCATCGCGATGACTGCTTCAAACCATACAAACTTTTATATAATTTGCAGACTTTGCCACTTCCATCATTGAACCCATCAGGCTGGCACATATAAACATCTTTATCTAAATCTCCATAAAGAAAGGCTGTTTTCACATCAAACTGCTTCATTATCATCTTCCTCATTGCAATCTTGTGTGAAACCACGGGCAACTAGTCTAGCTTTAAACCTTTCTACATTACCATCTAGGCGATATTTTATCTTAAATACCCATTTATTATCTATTATCTTTTTACCTGATGGAGCATAGACCAATTCCCAGGTGTTATTTTCTCGCAAAGATTTCAGTTCTTCTATCATTGCCGCATACCATTGTTTTTTATATGGTGAATTCATTGCCTGATCATAACTTCGAGGTTCTTCTTGAATCAATGACACAAAACCAGTAGCATCATCATTAGAATGTTTGGATTTGTTACGAAGTCGTCTTTCTATTATATTATCTTCACTAATATGTACAAGTTCTCTGGGGTTTCTAATGGTTCGCCGTGTATTTTGATTAGTTTCCGCTTCAACTAAATCTTTGGAACAGTTATTAATACTATTTGCAGGATTTTCTCCTAATGCTGGTACTAAAATTCGATCACTTGTTACTAAAACTGAATTTTCACAAGCGTTTTCATCAGCGTCTTCAAAATCTTCATTTTCAGAACTTAGTGTTTCGATCTCGTCATTTCTTTCTTCAACATTGTTAATATTATCTTCTTCTAAACGAATAACGACATTTTCTGTTGGCAGCATTTTGCTAGACTTATTAGCAACAATTGAAGTTGAATATATAAATTTGACATCTTTGGAATATTCTATTTTATTTTTGTTAGGATTCCATACACGATAGCCTTTAACATTTTCGTCGTAGCCAACGAAGAAGCACTTTTCTGATTTTGCATTTAGTTTACTTCGCTTTTCATTGGGTATATGAGCAAAAACCTCACTACCAAATGGTTGAAAAAAATCTATTTTAGAGCTTTTACCCATCCATAGTTCGTAGGGAGTTTTATTTGCAATAGTGCTAGTTCCTGTCCGATTAATTACAAACACAGCTGTATTTACCGCTTCAGCCCAAAATTTTAATTCCATATTTCTTGCATAAATCATTGTTCGAGCAGCTTCCATAAGAGTTCTCATTTCCCTTTCTGCAGAACCATTTTGTTGTGGAGTATAAGGGACTGTTCTTTGATGGCGTATACCTTCTTTTTCAAATAACTCTTTCATTTTTGCATTGACAAATTCCGTCCCATTGTCGGAACGAAAAATTTGAATATTATGACCATACGAGTTTTTAGCCAATTTTAGGAATATCTGAACTTTTTCATATACCTCGGATTTATATTTCATGAAAAATACAAAACGAAAATGAGAAAAATCATCTTTCAAAACTATAAAATACCTGGAGCCACCAATAGATTCCACCTGTATTGGTCCACAAACATCGGCATGGATTACTTGACCACATTTATTTGATACGATTTCTCGACTTTTGAAACTACTTCTGTGATGTTTTCCGTAAATGCAAGCTTCACATACAAAATTGTCGTCTACAAAATCTATGTTATTAATTTTCAATATTTTTCGAATATGTTCAATATTTTGATGAGCCAGTTTCTCGTGCCAGAACTGTATTGATGACTTTTCATTTGATGCAAAATTTGCTTCGAATTCTATAACTTTCAAACACATGACAGTTAAATTTCCATGGCGTTGTCCCAATGCAACAACTTTTTCATCAGATTTTCGTTTAAATTTCATTGCATTACTGTCACCTTCCAAGTTCAAACCTTGATCTAGTGCATGGTTTAGCGAAAATAAATTCGTTTCAATTTGTGGAACGAAAAGAACATCTTTTAAAATTCCATTTATCCAATTAGTACCATCAAATATTTTTACACGGACAGTTCCTATTCCATGAGCTTCAATATTACCTTTAGCAATCTTTACATTTCTTACCTCGGAACGAAAGGTGTGAAACCACTTACGATTCGCTGTCATATGATGGCTTGCACCTGAATCCAGTAACCAACTGTGCTTTGTAACTTTGAAATTGTTTGCATCGGAATTCAAAGCTGTCATATCTTTAGAAAAACTGTTTTGAGGGCAGTTTCGCTTCCAGTGGCCTTCCTCGCCACAGGAAAAGCATCGACCAATAGGTTTGAAATTACCAGTATTACGAAAAGTATCATGATGTCCGCCATTTTTATTTGTATTTTTATTATCTTTGCTTTTTCTACCTTTTGATGCAGACAGTGCTTCAATAGGTTCAATTTGTTTTCTAGAAATCAGGCGTTCCTCTTCAATTACCAGCCTTGACCGAAGGTTATCTAAAGTACGTTCTGACTTGGTTGCAGATTCCCATGCACTGCTAAACGCTGCATATTCTGATGGCAGTGACAAAATTATTTTTGTGATGACCATATCATCTGAAATTGTTTCCTTCAGATCTCTTAAACGTTTAACCAACTCTTCAATTCTTGAAATATACGAAATCATATTTTCATCAGCATCTTTCATAAAATTAAAAAATTTCTGATGCAGCAAAAGCAAACTGGATTCATTCTTCTTTTCAAACACGTCATGTAATTTTATCCACATCGCCTTTGCAGATTCACAATTAGTAATATGGATAATCTGCTTACTACCAATTGATATGCCTATAATCTGCTGAGCTTTAGCATCCTTCTTCCGCCATGCACGGATTTTAGAGTCATCATTCAGTGGACATTCCTCATCTCCTGTTGCTACCTCGTAAACATCTGCCGCAATCATAGTTATTTTTACTTGAAACTTCCATGTCGACCATTGGGCAGCATCGTTCAATTTCTCGATTTTGCTTTCAGACTCCATGTCTGTATTCTTTACAGTTCTTTACAATATCTAAGCTTTGAGAATGTGGTCTGGGCCCATAACCTGTTGAGCCAAATTAAATTCAACTTTTCTTTTCGGGTTTAATATCAAGAATGAAAAAACAAATTTTATTAATAAAAATTTCAAATAACAAAAATCACAAAACATATTCAGTTAAAAAAAAAAAACTAAAAAACAAAGTGAATAACAATCAAGTAATAAACAAATTATTTCAACAAGTTCAGTTCTAGTTCAGTTCTAGTTCAGTTCTAGTTCAGTTCTAGTTCAGTTCTAGTTCAGTTCTAGTTCAGTTCTAGTTCAGTTCTAGTTGAGTTCTAGTTGAGTTCTAGTTGAGTTCTAGTTGAGTTCTAGTTGAGTTCTAGTTGAGTTCTAGTTCAGTTCTAGTTCAGTTCTAGTTCAGTTCTAGTTCAGTTCTAGTTCAGTTCTAGTTCAGTTTCTGTTCTAGTTCTGTTCTAGTTCTGTTCTAGTTCTGTTCTAGTTCTGTTCTAGTTCTGTTCTAGTTCTGTTCTAGTTCTGTTCTAGTTCTGTTCTAGTTCTGTTCTAGTTCTGTTCTAGTTCTGTTCTAGTTCTGTTCTAGTTCTGTTCTAGTTCTGTTCTAGTTCTGTTCTAGTTCATGTTCTAGTTCTGTTCTAGTTCATGTTCTAGTTCTAGTTCTAGTTCTAGTTCTAGTTCAGTTCTAGTTCAGTTCTAGTTCAGTTCTAGTTCAGTTCTAGTTCAGTTCTAGTTCAGTTCTAGTTCAGTTCTAGTTCAGTTCTAGTTCAGTTCTAGTTCAGTTCTAGTTCAGTTCTAGTTCAGTTCTAGTTCAGTTCTAGTTCAGTTCTAGTTCAGTTCTAGTTCAGTTCTAGTTCAGTTCTAGTTCAGTTCTAGTTCAGTTCTAGTTCAGTTCTAGTTCAGTTCTAGTTCAGTTCTAGTTCAGTTCTAGTTCAGTTCTAGTTCAGTTCTAGTTCAGTTCTAGTTCAGTTCTAGTTCAGTTCTAGTTCAGTTCTAGTTCAGTTCTAGTTCAGTTCTAGTTCAGTTCTAGTTCAGTTCTAGTTCAGTTCTAGTTCAGTTCTAGTTCAGTTCTAGTTCAGTTCTAGTTCAGTTCTAGTTCAGTTCTAGTTCAGTTCTAGTTCAGTTCTAGTTCAGTTCTAGTTCAGTTCTAGTTCAGTTCTAGTTCAGTTCTAGTTCAGTTCTAGTTCAGTTCTAGTTCAGTTTCTAGTTCAGTTCTAGTCAGTTCTAGTTCAGTTCTAGTTCAGTTCTAGTTCAGTTCTAGTTCAGTTCTAGTTCAGTTCTAGTTCAGTTCTAGTTCAGTTCTAGTTCAGTTCTAGTTCAGTTCTAGTTCAGTTCTAGTTCAGTTCTAGTTCAGTTCTAGTTCAGTTCTAGTTCAGTTCTAGTTCAGTTCTAGTTCATTTCTAGTTCTAGTTCAGTTCTAGTTCAGTTCTAGTTCATTTCTAGTTCAGTTCTAGTTTAGTTCTAGTTCAATTCTAGTTCAGTTCTAGTTCAGTTCTAGTTCAGTTCTAGTTCAGTTCCAGTTCAGTTATAGTTCAGTTATAGTTCAGTTCTAGATCTAGTTCAGTTCTAGTTCAGTTTTAGTTCAGTTCTAGTTCTGTTCTAGTTCAGTTCTAGTTCAGTTCTAGTTCAGTTCTAATTCAGTTCTAATTCAGTTCTAGTTCACTTCTAGTTCAGTTCTAGTTCAGTTTTAGTTCTGTTCTAGTTCTGTTCTAGTTCTGTTTAAGTTCTGTTTAAGTTCTGTTTTAGTTCTGTTTTAGTTCTGTTCTAGTTCTGTTCTAGTTCTGTTCTAGTTCTGTTCTAGTTCTGTTCTAGTTCTGTTCTAGTTCTGTTCTAGTTCTGTTCTAGTTCTGTTCTAGTTCAGTTCTAGTTCAGCTCCAGTTCTGTTCTAGTTCTGTTCTGGTTCTGTTTTAGTTCTGTTCTTGTTCTGGTTCTGTTCTAGTTCTTTTCTAGTTCTGTTCTAGTTCTGTTCTAGTTCTGTTCTAGTTCTGTTCTAGTTCTGTTCTAGTTCTGTTCTAGTTCTGTTCTAGTTCTGTTCTAGTTCTGTTCTAGTTCTGTTCTAGTTCTGTTCTAGTTCTGTTCTAGTTCTGTTCTAGTTCTGTTCTAGTTCTGTTCTAGTTCTGTTCTAGTTCTGTTCTAGTTCTGTTCTAGTTCTGTTCTAGTTCTGTTCTAGTTCTGTTCTAGTTCTGTTCTAGTTCTGTTCTAGTTCTGTTCTAGTTCTGTTCTAGTTCTGTTCTAGTTCTGTTCTAGTTCTGTTCTAGTTCTGTTCTAGTTCTGTTCTAGTTCTGTTCTAGTTCTGTTCTAGTTCTATTCTAGTTCTGTTCTAGTTCTGTTATAGTTCTGTTATAGTTGTGTTCTAGTTCTGTTCTAGTTCATTTCAATTTTTTTCTAACTCTAGTTCTGGTTTTAATTTTGCTCTGGTCTTATCCGATTCTAATCTGGTTCTGTTCCGATTATGTTCGCTTACTGTCTCCCTATTTATATTCGAAAATTTCATTTTAGTCTGGCATCTCTCTAATAACTACAAATATATGTATAAAGGCCATTTATATTTATAGTTAAATGTTTTCTGTTGCAGTTGTTGTTGTTTTAAATATTATTATTGTTGTAAATTCTGTTTGTGTTTCTGTTCTATGTAGTATATATTGCTTTACCTGACATTGATCTAGTTTTTTTTTTTGTTTTTCGTGTTCAAATATTGAACACATTCTTACACACGACGCACTCTTTTTGACAGACACTATCCAACATACATGCATACTGCATTGTACATTTTGTGTGTGTTTGACTAAAACTAATTCTTGTTCTTGTTACATTTTACTCTCTACTGATGTAATACTATAGACTGCTGCACTTGTTCAGCGTCATCATGAACAAAAACATTCATTAAAAACATCATTATTATCGTTATTATTAGTATTATTATAGAATTGTATTGTGTGGAAGAAGGTGGTGGAGGAGCATTGAGGAGACACTAACAAACAGACATGCATGCATGCAACAAGCTTATAAGAAAAATGGGTCAAAGTCAAATAAAATTTTTTTTATTCAAAATAGAGAAACAAGAACAACAACTATGAAATTAAATGAAATAGAATGAATGCATTTTTTTGTTTTCACAAACACACACAGTTGTACATACTAGAACAAGGTTGCCAGACATATGTATATACATATAGAGAGGTGTTTGTTGTTGGCGTTATTATAGTATTATTATTATTGTTGTCGTTGTTGTTGTATGTGCATTGGAGTACACAAATTGTATAGAATGAAAATAAGGCCATGGTTTCCACGACATTGACATACTAAAAATTGTACCGCCATCTTTGTTTTTTGCTGTGCTCTGCTTTTTTTTTTCTGAATTACACATTTTGACATTTGTTTTTATTGGCTTCCATAATACAACTGCATATTGTAGTGTGACTTCTAGCATTTCGTAAACGACTGCTACTACCACTACTATGGAAAGGGTGGTAGTGGGCTATGTTACAAGGTCATTGTTAACGTAGTCGCCGGATATTTAACATTTATAAGTCCTCTTTTTGATTTATGTTGTAGTTGTTGTTGCTGACATTATTATGCTGCTGCTGCTACTGCTACCGTTGATCAAGAGAAATTATTCATGACAGTATATGTATCAACATCATTGTTATACCGAGTAACTTTATATATGAAGGTATGATTCGTCCTTGCTTTTTATATAATGTTAAATATTTGTTTTGGTATCTGAAGGACTTTGCCAATTACCACAGGTGTTTGCAGCAAGGTTGTCGGTTTAAGTAAATGGAAAAAATCTATAAATTCTTTAAGGATTTAACGTGGAGAAAGATGTTTTTTTAATAGAAGATTTATGTGTTAAAAATTAGTACTAGGTTAGTTTCAGTTCAGTTCGAGCCTAGTTCGAGTTCAGCTCTACTTCTGTTCTAGTTCTGTTCGAGTTCAGCTCTAATTCTGTTCTAGTTCTGTTCTAGTTCAGTTCTAGTTCAGTTCTAGTTCAGTTCTAGTTCAATTCTAGTTCAGTTCTAGTTCAGTTCTAGTTCAGTTCTAGTTCAGTTCTAGTTCAGTTCTAGTTCAGTTCTAGTTCAGTTCTAGTTCAGTTCTAGTTCAGTTCTAGTTCAGTTCTAGTCCAGTTCTAGTTCAGTTCTAGTTCAGTTCTAGTTCAGTTCTAGTTCAGTTCTAGTTCAGTTCTAGTTCAGTTCTAGTTCAGTTCTAGTTCAGTTCTAGTTCAGTTCTAGTTCAGTTCTAGTTCAGTTCTAGTTCAGTTCTAGTTCAGTTCTAGTTCAGTTCTAGTTCTGTTCTAGTTCTGTTCTAGTTCTGTTCTAGTTCTGTTCTAGTTCTGTTCTAGTTCTATTCTAGTTCTGTTCTAGTTCTGTTCTAGTTCTATTCTAGTTCTGTTCTAGTTCTGTTCTAGTTCTAGTTCTAGTTCTGTTCTAGTTCTGTTCTAGTTCTGTTCTAGTTCTGTTCTAGTTCTGTTCTAGTTCTGTTCTAGTTCTGTTCTAGTTCTGTTCTAGTTCTGTTCTAGTTCTGTTCTAGTTCTGTTCTAGTTCTGTTCTAGTTCTGTTCTAGTTCTGTTCTAGTTCTGTTCTAGTTCTGTTCTAGTTCTGTTCTAGTTCTGTTCTAGTTCTGTTCTAGTTCTGTTCTAGTTCTGTTCTAGTTCTGTTCTAGTTCTGTTCTAGTTCTGTTCTAGTTCTGTTCTAGTTCTGTTCTAGTTCTGTTCTAGTTCTGTTCTAGTTCTGTTCTAGTTCTGTTCTAGTTCTGTTCTAGTTCTGTTCTAGTTCTGTTCTAGTTCTGTTCTAGTTCTGTTCTAGTTCTGTTCTAGTTCTGTTCTAGTTCTGTTCTAGTTCTGTTCTAGTTCTGTTCTAGTTCTGTTCTAGTTCTGTTCTAGTTCTGTTCTAGTTCTGTTCTAGTTCTGTTCTAGTTCTGTTCTAGTTCTGTTCTAGTTCTGTTCTAGTTCTGTTCTAGTTCTGTTCTAGTTCTGTTCTAGTTCTGTTTCTAGTTCTGTTCTGGTTCTGTTCTAGTTCTGTTCTAGTTCTGTTCTAGTTCTGTTCTAGTTCTGTTCTAGTTCTGTTCTAGTTCTGTTCTAGTTCTGTTCTAGTTCTGTTCTAGTTCTGTTCTAGTTCTGTTCTAGTTCAGTTCTAGTTCAGTTCTAGTTCAGTTCTAGTTCAGTATAGTTCAGTTATAGTTCAGTTCTAGTTCAGTTCTAGTTCAGTTCTAGTTCAGTGCTAGTTCAGTTCTAGTTCTGTTCTAGTTCTGTTCTAGTTCTGTTCTAGTTCTGTTCTAGTTCTGTTCTAGTTCTGTTCTAGTTCTGTTCTAGTTCTGTTCTAGTTCTGTTCTAGTTCTGTTCTAGTTCTGTTCTAGTTCTGTTCTAGTTCTATTCTAGTTCTGTTCTAGTTCTGTTCTAGTTCTGTTCTAGTTCTGTCTAGTTCTGTTCTGTTCTAGTTCTATTCTAGTTCTGTTCTAGTTCTGTTCTAGTTCTGTTCTAGTTCTGTTCTAGTTCTGTTCTAGTTCGTTCTAGTTCTGTTCTAGTTCTGTTCTAGTTCCTGTTCTAGTTCAGTTCTAGTTCAGTTCTAGTTCAGTTCTAGTTCAGTTCTATAGTTCAGTTCTAGTTCAGTTTCTAGTTCAGTTCTAGTTCAGTTCTAGTTCAGTTCTAGTTCAGTTCTAGTTCAGTTCTAGTTCAGTTCTAGTCAGTTCTAGTTCAGTTCTAGTTCAGTTCTAGTTCAGTTCTAGTTCAGTTCTAGTTCAGTTCTAGTTCAGTTCTAGTTCAGTTCTAGTTCAGTTCTAGTTCAGTTCTAGTTCAGTTCTAGTTCAGTTCTAGTTCAGTTCTAGTTCAGTTCTAGTTCAGTTCTAGTTCAGTTCTAGTTCAGTTCTAGTTCAGTTCTAGTTCAGTTCTAGTTCAGTTCTAGTTCAGTTCTAGTTCAGTTCTAGTCAGTTTCAGTTCTAGTTCAGTTCTAGTTCAGTTCTAGTTCAGTTCTAGTTCAGTTCTAGTTCAGTTCTAGTTCAGTTCTAGTTCAGTTCTAGTTCAGTTCTAGTTCAGTTCTAGTTCAGTTCTAGTTTCAGTTCTAGTTCAGTTCTAGTTCAGTTCTAGTTCAGTTCTAGTTCAGTTCTAGTTCAGTTCTAGTTCAGTTCTAGTTCAGTTCTAGTTCAGTTCTAGTTCAGTTCTAGTTCAGTTCTAGTTCAGTTCTAGTTCAGTTCTAGTCAGTTCTAGTTCAGTTCTAGTTCAGTTCTAGTTCAGTTCTAGTTCAGTTCTAGTTCAGTTCTAGTTCAGTTCTAGTTCAGTTCTAGTTCAGTTCTAGTTCAGTTCTAGTTCAGTTCTAGTTCAGTTCTAGTTCAGTTCTAGTTCAGTTCTAGTTCAGTTCTAGTTCAGTTCTAGTTCAGTTCAGTTCTAGTTCAGTTCTAGTTCAGTTCTAGTTCAGTTCTAGTTCAGTTCTAGTTCAGTTCTAGTTCAGTTCTAGTTCAGTTCTAGTTCAGTTCTAGTAGTTCAGTTCTAGTTCAGTTCTAGTTCAGTTCTAGTTCTTTGAGAATCATAGTTTTATATAAAGAAATTCACTTTTTGAAATCTATGCAACTAACAGCCAATTGAAGTCCTCTTTATCCCTCACCCCTGTATTATTTTCTTTAAATTATAAAAAAATAAAAACGATTTACTTAAACAATGACGACTATAACCTCGTAATAATATTTATTTATTTAGAATAATTTAATTAAAAACATATAAATTTTAATTAAATTATAACAACAACTAAATAAACACAATCAATGAAAAAGTAAACTAAACAAAAACAATTAAAAACACATACAGACACATAACGCGTCGAACACTAAATAAGTGAAATGTTGTTCGTTACTCAACAAAGGAAGAGAACAGGCAAAGAGCTTAGGAGAGCTTAAGAGGAAACATTAGAAAATGAAGAAGGATAAATTGAACACATAAACAAACAAACTAATGCATTAGAATTGTGGTTATTGTTGTTGTTGCTATTGCATTTAACCTTAACTCAATGTAAAAATAACTTAAAAATGAAAACAAATTTTATATTAAACAAAAACAACAAAAATTATTTAAACAAATAAAAAACTGCATAAACTGAACAGCAACAACAACAATAATAATAATAAAGCTAACTATGCTAGTGGGTCGCCAAATGACCTTGTGCCAGATTTTGTATTTTACAAAACGAAAAAAAAAAAGAAAAACAAATTAAGAAGAAACAGCAGAAGACATTTTATAAAGGCAATAGAGGGTGAGAGAGCGGGTAGAAGCGCAAAAGGAGCTTAGCTTAAAGCAAATACTTATTTGATATAAGGCCAAATAATGCAAAAATGGTTTTGTTTTTTGTTTGTTGTTTTTTTTTTCTTTCTTTTAAATGCACATTTGACAAATTAAGTGGGCGGTAGAGGGTGCAAAAGGGGAGGGAGCTGAACAAGACGAGTTGTTATTTTGTTTTTATTTGTTTGCGTTTTTTCTTCTGTATAGCTGCCAACTATTTGTTTATATTTTAAATATGCTGTCAAAAGTATTGGTATGAGACGTGGTTGTTGTTTTTGTTTAGAGGTTTACGTCATGTTTATAATGCAGTTTTGCAAGTGATGCCAGATGATCACTATTATTTCCCATTTCTGGGTCAACTAATTCACTAGTTCTGTTCTGCTAGAGTTTTGTTTTAGTTCTGTTCTAGTTCTGTTCTGTTCTAGTTCTGTTCTGTTCTAGTTCTGTTCTGTTCTAGTTCTGTTCTGTTCTAGTTCTAGTTCTAGTTCTAGTTCTAGTTCTAGTTCTGTTCTGTTCTGTTCTAGTTCTGTTCTCGTTCTGTTCTCGTTCTGTTCTGTTCTAGTTCTGTTCTGTTCTAGTTCTGTTCTGTTCTGTTCTGTTCTGTTCTGTTCTGTTCTGTTCTGTTCTGTTCTGTTCTAGTTCTGTTCTGTTCTGTTCTAGTTCTGTTTTAGTTCTGTTCTAGTTCAGTTCTGATTCTGTTCTAGTTCTGTTCTAGTTCTGTTCTAGTTCTGTTTTAGTTCTGTTCTAGTTCTGTTCTAGTTCTGTTCTAGTTCTGTTCTAGTTCTGTTCTAGTTCTGTTCTAGTTCTGTTCTAGTTCTGTTCTAGTTCTGTTCAAGTTCTTGTTCTAGTTCTGTTCTAGTTCTGTTCTAGTTCTGTTCAAGTTCTGTTCTAGTTTCTGTTCTAGTTCTGTTCTAGTTCTAGTTCTGTTCTAGTTCTGTTCTAGTTCTGTTCTAGTTCTGTTCTAGTTCTGTTCTAGTTCTGTTCTAGTTCTGTTCTAGTTCTGTTCTAGTTCTGTTCTAGTTCTGTTCAAGTTCTGTTCTAGTTCTGTTCTAGTTCTAGTTCTGTTCTAGTTCTGTTCTAGTTCTGTTCTAGTTCTGTTCTAGTTCTGTTCAAGTTCTGTTCTAGTCTGTCTAGTTCTGTTTTCTAGTTCTGTTCTAGTTGTTCTAGTTCTGTTCTAGTTCTGTTCTAGTTCTGTTCTAGTTCTGTTTCTAGTCTCGGTTCTAGTTCTGTTCTAGTTCTGTTCTAGTTCTGTTCTAGTTCTGTTCTAGTTCTGTTCTAGTTCTGTTCTAGTTCTGTTCTAGTTCTGTTCTAGTTCTGTTCTAGTTCTGTTCTAGTTCTGTTCTAGTTCTGTTCTAGTCTGTTCTGTTCTAGTTCTGTTCTAGTTTTCTGTTTCTAGTTCTGTTCTAGTTCTGTTCTAGTTTCTGTTCTAGTTCTGTTCTAGTTCTGTTCTAGTTCTGTTCTAGTTCTGTTCTAGTTTCTGTTCTAGTTCTGTTCTAGTTCTGTTCTAGTTCTGTTCTAGTTCTGTTCTAGTTCTGTTCTAGTTCTGTTCTAGTTCTGTTCTAGTTCTGTTCTAGTTCTGTTCTAGTTCTGTTCTAGTTCTGTTCTAGTTATGTTCTAGTTCTGTTCTAGTTCTGTTCTAGTTCTGTTCTAGTTCTGTTTCTAGTTCTGTTCTAGTTCTGTTTCTAGTTCTGTTCTAGTTCTGTTCTAGTTCTGTTCTAGTTGTTCTAGTTCTGGTCTAGTTCTGTTCTAGTTCTGTTCTAGTTCTGTTCTAGTTCTGTTCTAGTTCTGTTCTAGTTCTGTTCTAGTTCTGTTCTAGTTCTGTTCTAGTTCTGTTCTAGTTCTGTTCTAGTTCTGTTCTAGTTCTGTTCTAGTTCTGTTCTAGTTCTGTTCTAGTTCTGTTCTAGTTCTGTTCTAGTTCTGTTCTAGTTCTGTTCTAGTTCTGTTCTAGTTCTGTTCTAGTTCTGTTCTAGTTCTGTTTAGTTCTGTTCTAGTTCTGTTCTAGTTTGTTCTAGTTCTGTTCTAGTTCTGTTCTAGTTCTGTTCTAGTTCTGTTCTAGTTCTGTTCTAGTTCTGTTCTAGTTCTGTTCTAGTTCTGTTCTAGTTCTGTTCTAGTTCTGTTCTAGTTCTGTTCTAGTTCTGTTCTAGTTCTGTTCTAGTTCTGTTCTAGTTCTGTTCTAGTTCTGTTCTAGTTCTGTTCTAGTTCTGTTCTAGTTCTGTTCTAGTTCTGTTGAAGTGTTCTAGTTCTGTTCTAGTTCTGTTCTAGTTCTGTTCTAGTTCTGTTCTAGTTCTGTTCTAGTTCTGTTCTAGTTCTGTTCAAGTTCTGTTCTAGTTCTGTTCTAGTTCTGTTCTAGTTCTGTTCTAGTTCTGTTCTAGTTCTGTTCTAGTTCTGTTCTAGTTCTGTTCTAGTTCTGTTCTAGTTCTGTTCTAGTTCTGTTCTAGTTCTGTTCTAGTTCTGTTCTAGTTCTGTTCTAGTTCTGTTCTAGTTCTGTTCTAGTTCTGTTCTAGTTCTGTTCTAGTTCTGTTCTAGTTCTGTTCTAGTTCTGTTCTAGTTCTGTTCTGTTCCAGTTCTGTTCTAGTTCTGTTCTAGTTTCGATCTGATTCAAGTTTTGTTATGTTGTATTTCTATTTTCTATTTTAATTTCCAAATTTCCCTTGTATTATTTATTTATATTCCATCTGGCATCTTTTTGCAATGTTGCTTTAATAGTGTGAGTATGTCATGAGTGTGTGTTTGTTTTTTAAAGTTTTTATTTACATTTGTTTGTTATTTGACGAATTGCTAGCATTTTTTCCTCTCATGCACTCGCATTCTCTCTCTTTCTCTCTCTCGCACACCTCCCTGCATTTTTCTCCCTAGTGTTGCATTTTCTTACTGCATTTTTTCGTGTGTCTACAATGTTTTTATTTTAAAGCCGGCAGCTTCGCTGCAGCCGCCATAAACAGAGCCCCCAATTAGTATTCGCTATGTAGAGAGTAAATTATTTGCAACCGCTAAATGGCCATCACTAAATATATGTATTTAACCACACTACTGCAGTCACCAGCTACCTACCTGCCCACCACCTACTGCCAACTATAGCTTTTCATTTTTCCACCCGGTTTGTTTTTATTTTACAAACGTCGCCATTTAATTTTATTTCTCTCTGTTTTTTTTCTTTTTCAAAGCACTCTCTATCTCTTGCTCTCTCTGGCACTTACTTAATCTCTCCTTATATGCTGTTGTTGTCTTGATGTTACATTTGTATTGGGGATGTACCCTGACCTAGTTACATTTTTTATTATTTTTTTATTGTTGTTGTTGGTGTTTTCTTTATTATTATTATTGTTGATTTTTTCTGTTTTTTTGCATTTTACAAGTAAAATGCATTTTTTATTAATATTAAATATTCATTATTATTTTATATATATTATAATAATGTTTTTTTTTAGTTTTAAATTTATTCCGTTTTTTTTATATAATTTACTTTGTTTTAATTTAGAATCTAGGTTAAATTCAGTTGCATTTTAGTGCAAATACTTGTAAGTTTAAAGTTTACCTCTTTTTTAATTGATTTTTACTTACCTTGTGGCAAAAAAAATTGTTTAAAATTTGTATTTTCACTAAGTGAAGTATAGAAAACCCTCCCTCGTTGATGCACTATGGCATGAAGGTTAGAATATTGAAGAAAATTACTTTAATTTTGATTTAGGCGGTGGAAAAGGGGTCTTTATTGATCAATTTCCCCTTCTAAAGCAGGCTTATTGATATCAAGAGTTAATGGACTTCCTTGGAAGTTCTCAAATAAGCAGTTCATTTCGGAATTAGCCTCATTCTTTATGGATTTATTAGATATCCTTAAAGAGAAGGTAATCAAGTTGATCATCCTTGATTGGCTTGATTAGATTCATGATGGATATATTAGAGATCTAACAAGAGTATGTTCGATTTCAGTGTCTCTCTATAAGGCTAAACCTTTATAGATTCGTCGCTCTTTATAGATTCGTTAAACTCGTAAATAAGAAGTTCGTTTTGGTTATCTTTCTTCAGATTTCCTGCTGGATAGATGTGTTCTTCATTATAGAGAAGCTAATTTCCTCGATATTCTTAATAAACCTGTTGGAAGTCCACAAAGAAGAAGTTCGTTTTCGGTGTCTTTGCTTATAAAATGAGTGCTTGGTTCTACTCCTTAGATATGGTAAATCTACTTAAAGAGAATCCAATCAAGAATGATTAAGCTTTCCGACCTAGCAAGTCTAAGTCCAATTCCAGTGTCTTACTCAGAGGAGAAACCGAAGCTTAGTATCTCTTGATAGACTCATAGAAAACTCGCAAAAAGTTCATTTTCGACGTCTCTCTTGAAGCAGAACCTTGAACTTGATCGTTCGGGCTAGTTCCGTCTTTAAACTTTCATTGAAAGTTGAAAAAGAAGTAAATTTTCGGCGTCTTTACTGCCAACTGTTGATTTGATTCTCAAAGTCTTATTGAAAGCTGCAAAAATGAAGTTCTCTCTTTTCAATATCTTTCCTTAAGAGAAAGCAAACTGGAAGTTGAAAAAGAAGTAAATATTTGGCGTCTTTACTGCCAACTGTTGATTTGATTCTCAAAGTCTTATTGAAAGCTGCAAAAATGAAGTTCTCTCTTTTCAATGTCTTTTATTACGACTAAGCAAACTGCATGGTTTTTCAAACGAGATAAGAAGCTAACTGCTTATCCGAGAAACCAATTGATTGGTTGTTCTTTTAGAAACCGAAAAAGAGCTCGCTTGAAGCCTCAAAAGCAGAAGCCGTTTTAGAATCTATTCCTAATGAAATGCCAACTCCTTGGTCACTTCAGATAGATTCTTTGGGTGTCCAAAAAGAAAATCTTTGGTGTCTTTCCTTTAAGGGGAACCTTAAAGGAAAGACACCAAATCTTTCTTGAAAGATCTATTGGAAATCCCAAGTCCATTTTCTTAAGGAGAATACAACTGCTTGTTCGTTATTGGACTGGAAACTTAAAACCGATATAGACTGGAAAAGACTACTCCTAATCGCTCTTGGTACGTTCGAAGAGAATAAGTTCGATTTCGGTTTCTTTTCTTTAAGAGATCCGATGTCCTTCGCCTTCTCTATAAATGCGGTGTATTTCTTTAAAGCAAGACTCTTCAAAGACTTAAGGGAAATTCGCAAAAAAACATTCCTTTTTGGCATCCAATTCCTAAACCTATGTCCTTTCTTTCATTTTCGCTTTAAGGGCATATGAATTGCATGGTAGCTCTTGAAATACTCAAGGGAAGTTCACAATAAACATTCCTTTTTGGCGTTCGATTTCAGTGTTTTTCTTAAAGGAGAAACAAACTCCTTGGCTACTCTAGAAAGATTCATTAGCTGTTAGTGAAGAAAAAGTTCTTTTTCGCTTTCTTTTCTCAAAGAGAACCCATGTTCTTACTCTTCTGTATAGATTCATTTGGGTGTCCGTAAAGGAAGAAGTTCTTTTTCTGTGTATTGCTTTAAGGAAATGTTCACAGTTGGGTTGTTCTTGATAGAACCAATTCTGCGTTTGATTTGGGTGTCTTTTCTTAATGAGAAGAAAACTCTTGATAGCTTTTGTTACATTCATTAGAAGTTCGAAAGAAAAAAGTCCGTTTGCGGTGTCTTTTCTTAAAGAAATCTGATATCCTTGGCCTTTTTTATTGATTTATTGGCTGTTCGCAGAGGAAGAAGTTAATATTCGGTCATATTCATATTCTTAAAGTCAAGGGAAATTCGCAAACTAACATTCTTTTTCGGCGTCCGATTTCGGTTTATTTACTTAAGGAGAAGACAACTCTTGATCGAGATTAATACATTCATTAGACGTTAGATTAGAAGAAGAAAGCCAATTCCTTAGTTGTTCTAGTTAGATTAAGCACATTTTCGATCTAATCTTGTTGTGGAAGACAACTGTTTGGCCTTAAGGAAGATGTTCCTTTTCACTGTAAAATGTAACGGACAAAACTGAGTTCATTTTCCATGTCTTAACTAAAGCAGAAGTCAAAGATAAAGTTCTTTTACTGTGAGGCCAAATCTAACTGCATGTTTGTTCTTCTAAAATCACTGGAATTTCACAAAGAACAATTCCGTTTCCGTTAAGGAGAAGTCAACTGTTTTGTCACTCCTAATAGATTCAATGGAATCCCAAGAAGAAAAAGTCAGTATCGACATATTTCTTTAAGAAATAGTCAATTGCTTGTTCGCTGTTAATGAAATCTCGTAAAGGAAATGTCCGGTTTCGTTGTATTTCTATATACAGAACCCAACTCCTTGGTCGTTCTTGGTAGTTTCGCAAAGATGAACTTCATTTACTGTAACGTGAAAACTAACTGCTTGGAATTCCGATTACGTTCAGACTCGAAAGCTATCTGCTTGAAAGTTCTTGAAATTCTGAAAAGTTTTCCGTTTGCAGTGTCTTGCCTTAAGGAGTGTTAAGACTTATAATGAAAGAAATAAGTCCACTACTTCATGCTTCCTGATAGATTCATTCGAATACCGGTGAATAGAAGCCGGTTTCGACATATTTCCTTAAGGAGAAACCAACTGCTTGAGCATTCTTGATACGTTCATGGGAATCCCGTCAAAAAGAAGCCGATTTCGACATCTTTCCTAAAGTAGAAGTCAAGTGCTTAAGTATTAGGTGAAGTTAATTGCTAAGACGCTCTTATAATGAAAGAAACAAGTCAACTGCTTCATCCTTTCTGATAGATTCATTAGAATCCCGGTAAATAGAAGCCGGTTTCGTCATATTTCCTTAAGGAGAAGCCAACTGCTTGAGCATTCTTGATACGTTCATGGGAATCCCGTCAAAAAGAAGCCGATTTCGACATCTTTCCTAAAGAAGAAGGCAACTGCTTAAGTGTTATGTGAGATTAATTGCCAAGAAGCACCTATAATGAAAGAAAGAAGTCAATTACTTGATCCTGAATCCATGATGGATTCATTAGAAAACCAGTGTATAAAAGCCGGTTTCGATATATATTCCTATTGAGTAGCCTACGGCTTCAAAGTTTCTGACAGATTCATGGGAATTCTGTCAAAAAGAAGCCGGCTTTGACAGCTTTCCTTAAGAAGACGCCAACTGTTAGAGTGTTGGTTATATAGCTTGTTGTTCGAAGTCTTAAAATAGGATGAAGGTTTTCAAAGTTTTCCCTTAAGTGAAAGGCAACTGTATGATCGCTTTTGAAACATTAATTTTGTAAAATAGACATGTTTGAAACCAACTGCTTTAATGTGGTTTTTGGACTAAAAAGTAGACTGAATGATGATGTCTCTCAAGTGCTTAGTCGCTTGTCGGATGTCGTTTTTTGAAGTCCTTCCTTAAGAAGAAGCCAACGGCTTTGATCGCTTTTGAAACAGTAATTTTGGAAAATCGAAATGTTTGAAACCAACTGCTTGAGTGTTCTTGATATAGTTGTTCGAAGTCGGGAAAAAAATATGTCGGTTTTCAAAGTATTTTCTTAAGAAGAAGCCACCTGCTTCGATCGCTTTTGAAACATTAGATTTCGAAAATCGTGAAGATATTCGATTCAAGAATGTTTCCCTAAAAGGTAGACTGAATGAAGAAGGCCCTTAACTGCTAAGTCGTTTGTTTGTTAGATTCCTTAAAAGCTCAACAGAAGCCTGATGTCTACTTTCCTTGACGTCCAAAATATTCGAAAAATCATTCATTATTTATTGATTTGTTTTGTTCATATTGCAACTTTGTTTAAACATTTTCTTCTTTGTTTCAATTTAACTTTCATTTTCTTTTTTTTTCACTTTTTCTCCATATCTTTCTTATTAAATAAACAAAATAAATGTTAATGTCATCATAAAAATATAACACACGTTCTTTGCAGGTGACGCCAAGTATTTTTGTTTATTTGTCTCATTTAAGTCGCTTTTGGTTTTTGTTTGTTTTGTTTTTTTCAAAAGCAGACGCCTGACTGACAACTCACATCCATGTTTTCTTTGTTGTTCCTCTTCTTCTACTTCTTTTTGCTGTCATTTGTTGCCTTGTATTGTGTAAACATTATAAATGCATGCCTGCATTTGCCAGTTTGTTTTATTGTATTGTGGAAGGTCTTGTCAAGTTTTGTGTTTCTTTTTTTTTAATGGTTTTTGTTGTTTTTGTTGTTAATGCTTTTGTTTTTTTATTACAAAAGTTTTGGTTGTTGTTGCTGCTACTGTTATTTAAATAATCATTTTTCCTTCTTCTGTTTACTTTTTCTTTTTATTTCTGCTTATTTTTTTGCAATTTTTCTTATTTAAAGATTAATTTATTTTTATTTATTTAGACGAAGTATGGTTTCTGTTAATATTTTGTAATTGTTGACAGTTTTGGGAGTCCGGGGGGTTTACACTACGAAAGGAAATGTGTATTTTCAGAACCCTTACCTTTCTAATATTATGTTAACTCCTTGGATATCTGAATTGAAGAAGTCCCATTTCGTTGTCTTTCCTTAAAGAGAAATCAAGTTCTTGGTCGCTCTAGATGGATTCATTGGACGTCCAAAAAGAATAAGTTCGTTTTCTATAACTTCGATTAAGCAGAAGTCAACTCCTTGGAAAAAGAATTCCCTTTTCGTTGTCTTTCTTTTAAGAGAGCTCCAGTTCTTGGTTCCTCTTGATAGATTCAATGGGAAATGTGTATTTGCGGTTCCCCTAACTTTCTAACATTACTCTGAAGTCAAACTTTTGAGAGACTGAATATAAAAAGTCCTATATCGTTGTTTCCTTAAAGAAATTTCAAGTTCTAGATGGATTCATTGGACATCCAAAAAGAATAAGTTCGTATTCTATAACTTCGATTAAGCTGAAGTCAACTCCTTGGATGACGCATTCCCTTCTGGTTGTCTTTCTTTTAAGAGAGCTATAGTTCTTGGTTTCTTTTGATAGATTCAATGGCAAATGTGTATTTGCAGTACCCTTAACTTTCTAACATTACTCCGAAGTCAACCTTTTGAGAGACTGAATAGAAAAAGTCCTATTTCGTTGTTTCCATAAAGAAATTTCAAGTTCTAGATGGATTCATTGGACGTCCAAAAAGAACAAGTTCGTTTTCTATAACTTCGATTAAGCAGAAGTCAACTCCTTGGATGACGCATTCCCTTCTCGTTGTTTTTCTTTTACGTTAGCTCCAGTTCTTGGTTGCTCTTGATAGATTCAATGGGAAATGTGTATTTGCGGTTCCCCTAACTTTCTAACATTACTCTGAAGTCAACCTTTTGAGAGACTGAATAGAAAAAGTCCCATTTCGCTGTCTTTCCTTAAAGAAAAGTCAAGTTCTAGATGGATTCATTGGACGTCCAAAAAGAATAAGTTCTTTTTCTATAACTTCGATTAAGAAGAAGTCAACTCCTTGGAAAAAGAATTCCCTTTTCGTTGTCTTTCTTTTAAGAGAGCTCCAGTTCTTGGTTGCTCTTGATAGATTCAATGGGAAATGTATATTTGCGGTAACCTTAACTTTCTAATATTAAGCCGAAGTCAATTTTTTGGGAGTCTGAATAGAAGAAGTCCAATTTTGTTGTCTTTCCTTATAGAGAAGTCAATTCCTTGGTAGCTCTAGGTATATTCTTTGGATGTGCAATGATAAAGCCGAAGTCAACTGCCTGGAAAAAGAAATCCCTTTTCGTTTTCTTTCTTTAAAGAGAGTTCCAGTTCTTGATCGCTCTTAACTAAATTGAGTTTCGAAATGAAAAAGTCCTTTATTGAAAACTATCCTTAAGAATTGAACGATTTCGACTCCATGGTGATTCGTCCTGATGCAAACAGCTTGGCCCTTTTTGAAAGACTTACCAGAAGTTCGAAGTCGGTAGCTTTCCTTAGAGAGTGGCCAACGGTTTTTATGCTACTGATACTTTAGACTTTCGTTTTCAGTATTTTACCTTAAAGAGAATTGATCTCTTTGCTCTTGATTACCTAGAGTAAGTCTTCCTTTAAAGACGAAGCTGGTTTTCTAAAACATTCCTTAAGATACGAAGCATTTGGTATGGAGTGATGGATCCTTCTTTAAAGAGAGCTCCAGTTCTTGGTTGCTCTTGATAGATTCAATGGATGTTCGAAAAGAAAAAGTGCGTTTTTGAAAACTAACCTTAAGAATTGAATCATTTCGACTCTATGGTTATTTATCATGGAGCTAATAGCTCCAGTAAGTCAAAAGACTTACTAGAAGTTGGAAACATAGAAGTTCATTGTTCTTATAGAAGTTCATGTTCCTTAGAGAGTGGTCAACGGTTTCTGTAACTTTACTTAAGAATCGAATCATTTTGATTCTTTGGAATAGAGTGATTCAAAAGTGCGATTTCGGTATCTTTTCTTAAAGGGAAGTTATTGCTTGTTAAAGTCGCTGTTCTCCCTTAAGGTGAAGCCAAATCTTTCCATGCTCTTGAGCAATTCGTTGAAAGAAGAAGAAGAGTTGACTTTCCACGACTTAACTATTTAGAAGAAGTCGGAAATGAAGAAGTCTATAATCGCTGAACTAATTAGTTCTTGATAGAGTTATGGAAAGTTCGAAAGAAAGCAGAAAAACAAAAATGAAGCCAAGTTCCAATTGCTTGATCGATCTTGATTGATTCATTAGAAGTCGGAAAAGAATAAAAGTTCAGTTTTATTTCAAAACTCAGTAATTCGTTTGTGGTGTCTTTCCTTAAGGAGAAGTTAATTGTTTCAACGCTCTTGAGGAATTCAATGGAATCCCGACGAGGAGAAGTTCGTTTCCTTAAGAAGAAGCTAAATGTTTCGACGCTCTAGAGGAATTCATTGGAACCCTGAAGGGAAGAAATTCGTTTTCAGTGACTTCTGTTTAGTAGGTATCAAATACTTCCTCGTTCTTATATGATTCAGCTTTCTTTAGAAGAAATCTATTTCAACGATCAGTTATGTCCTTATTATTTGATTAATTTTTGTTATTTTCTATAGAAAATCTAGATAAATAATTTAATCAGTTGTCCATCTCAGTAAAACTTTTTCTTTGACTGTATTAAAACACACACACACATAAAATGACGTCATGGCATTGAGAGAGTTTAAGAAAATATACAGATTGCGAGAGAGTTAAATATCAAACTATGCATTTTTTATATCTAAATGACAGGGATGGTACTAGCAGTAGTATTAGTAATTCATATTTTAAAATGGGTTTCGTTAAAAATAAATAAAGTTTCGTTAAGTTTTTTAAATCTCTTAAATGCAAAGAAAATTACAAAATTTTAAAAGTTTATTTTTAATATTTAACGAATATGACAAAATTTTTTTGAAAATGAGTTTCGTTATAAAAAAATTAAGTTTCGTTAAGTTTTTTAAATTGCGCAAATTTAAAAATTTTCAGGAATTTTGATAGCAAATGTTTCATAATCATGGAATATATTAAAGAAATTTCTTTAAAAGTTTTAATTAACGAAAATAAAGTTTCGTTAAGTTTTTTAAATAGTGTAAATTAAAAAAAGTTGATTGTTTTCATGAGTAATTAAGTTGTTTTTAATGAATATAATAAAATCTTTTGTTAAAAGCTTTTGGTGGCTAAAATAAAGTTTCGTTAAGTTTTTTAAATTGACCAAATCATCCAAATTTTCTGGATTTAACAAGCAGTTTTATAATATTTAACGACTAAAGCAAAAGCTTTTAGTTTTTGAAAATAAAGTTTCGTTAAGTTTTTTTTTAATTTAGAAAAATTATTAATTAAAAGCTTTTATGGTTTTAAAATAAAGTTTCGTTATTTCGCTATACAATACTTAACGATTAAGACAAAAGCTTTCACTAAAAGCTTCCTGTTAAGAAAAGTTTCATTAAGTTTTATTAAAAAACTAAATTTCAAAATGTAAGATACTTTAAGTTCATTTAAAAGTGTTGCATTACCCAGCTCTGCCATATGCAAAACCGCTCTCTTTAACTTATGCATACACAGTAATTGCAACAACAAAACAATATGAAAAATAAACATTAATGGGCTCAACAAAACAATAACAAAAAAAGCTTAAACAGTAACAGCAACAACAATTATTTTGTAATAAAGCTCCCATTAAGCATTAATACGAAAGAAGAAGACTTTTATACAAGTGTTTGTTGTTATTGTTAGTTAATTTTAATTGCTGCAACAACAATAAGAGTAATCGTAATAATAACAATAACAATTAATGCAAATGACAAAATAAAATGATTATTTTGTCATAATTTAAAGAGCAGAGAAATGAATGAATATTTAAAGGTAGAGAATGTTTAAGTAAAACATAAACATAATGAAGTTAATGTTTATGATGATAATGATGTTTGTTTTTGTTATTGTTGTTGATTATTGTGAAAATGAAAAGTTAACAACAAAAACACTTTGTTATGTAATATTACAAAATAAAACGTGATTAAAATATACAAAACAGTTAAACAAAACAACAATAATAAAACTTCTGGAAAATTTTGTTAAATTTTTTTTTTTTGTATTTTTCCATATTATTTCAAGATTTTACAATTGAAACTTTTAATACAATATAGAATAAAGATCGCCAACTGTAGTCTCGTCTAGAGTTGATCAACTGTAGTTTTGACTAGAGCAGAGCTGATCAACTCTAGTCTTGACTAGACTGGAGTTGATCAATTCTAGTCTTGACTAGAGTAGAGTTGATCAACTCTAGTCTTGACTACAGTAGTGTTGATCCATTCTAGTCTTGATTAGAGTAGAGTTGATCAACTCTAGTCTTGACTAGAGAAGAGTTGATCATCTCTAGTCATGACTAGAGTAGAGTTGATCATCTCTAGTCTTGACTAGAGTAGAGTTGATTAACTCTAATCTTGACTAGAGTAGAGTTGATCATCACTAGTCTTGACTAGAGTAGAGTTGATTTAGTCTTGAGTAGAGTTGATCATCTCTAGTCTTGACTAGAGTAAAGTTGATCAACTCTAGTCTTCATTAGAGTAGAGTTGATCAACTCTAGTCTTGACTAGAGTAGAGTTAATCAACTCTAGTCTTGACTAGAGTAGAGTTGATCAACTCTAGTCTTGACTAGAGAAGAGTTGATCAACTCTAGTCTTGACTTGAGCAGAGTTGATCAACTCTAGTCTTAACTAGAGTAGAGTTGATCAACTCCAGTCTTCACTAGAGTAGAGTGGATCAACTCCAGCCTTCACTAGAGTTGAGTTGATCAACTCCAGTATTCACTAGAATAGATCAACTCTAGTCTTGACTAGAGTAGAGTTGATCAACTCTAGTCTTGACTAGAGTAGAGTTGATCAACTCTAGTCTTGACTGGAGTAGAGTTGATCACCTCTAGTCTTGACTAGAATAGAGTTGATCAACTCTAGTCTTGACTAGAGTAGATCAACTCTAGTCTTGACTAGAGTCGAGTTGATCATCACTAGTCTTGACTGGAATAGAGTTGATCATCACTAGTCTTGACTAGAGTAGAGTTGATCTAGTCTTGACTAGAGTTGATCACCTCTAGTCTTGACGAGACGAGAGTTGATCACCTCTAGTCTTGACGAGAGTAGAGTTGATCAACTCTAGTCTTGACTGGAGTAGAGTTGATCAACTCTAGTCTTGACTGGAGTAGAGTTGATCAACTCTAGTCTTGACTAGAGTAGAGTTGATCAACTCTAGTCTTGACTAGAGTAGAGTTGATCAACTCTAGTCTTAACTAGAGTAGAATTGATCATCACTAGTCTTGACTGGAATAGAGTTGATCATCACTAGTCTTGACTAGAGTAGAGTTGATCTAGTCTTGACTAGAGTTGATCACCTCTAGTCTTGACTAGAGTAGAGTTGATCATCTCTAGTCTTGACTAGAGTAGAGTTGATTAACTCTAGTCTTGACTGGAGTAGAGTTGATCTAGTCTAGACTAGAGTTTATCGCCTCTAGTCTTGACTAGAGTAGAGTTGATCATCTCTAGTCTTGACTAGAGTAGAGTTGATCTAGTCTAGACTAGAGTTGATCATCTCTAGTCTTGACTAGAGTAGAGTTGATTAACTCTAATCTTGACTAGAGTAGAGTTGATCATCACTAGTCTTGACTAGAGTAGAGTTGATTTAGTCTTGAGTAGAGTTGATCATCTCTAGTCTTGACTAGAGTAAAGTTGATCAACTCTAGTCTTCATTAGAGTAGAGTTGATCAACTCTAGTCTTGACTAGAGTAGAGTTAATCAACTCTAGTCTTGACTAGAGTAGAGTTGATCAACTCTAGTCTTGACTAGAGAAGAGTTGATCAACTCTAGTCTTGACTTGAGCAGAGTCTTCACTAGAGTAGAGTTGATCAACTCCAGCCTTCACTAGAGTTGAGTTGATCAACTCCAGTATTCACTAGAATAGATCAACTCTAGTCTTGACTAGAGTAGAGTTCATCAACTCTAGTCTTGACTGGAGTAGAGTTGATCAACTCTAGTCTTGACTGGAGTAGAGTTGATCACCTCTAGTCTTGACTAGAATAGAGTTGATCAACTCTAGTCTTGACTAGAGTAGAGTTGATCAACTCTAGTCTTAACTAGAGTAGAATTGATCATCACTAGTCTTGACTGGAATAGAGTTGATCATCACTGGTCTTGACTAGAGTAGAGTTGATCTAGTCTTGACTAGAGTTGATCACCTCTAGTCTTGACTAGAGTAGAGTTGATCAACTCTAGTCTTAACTAGAGTAGAATTGATCATCACTAGTCTTGACTAGAGTAGAGTTGATCTAGTCTTGACTAGAGTTGATCACCTCTAGTCTTGACGAGACTAGAGTTGATCACCTCTAGTCTTGACGAGAGTAGAGTTGATCAACTCTAGTCTTGACTGGAGTAGAGTTGATCAACTCTAGCCTTGACTGGAGTAGAGTTGATCAACTCTAGTCTTGACTAGAATAGAGTTGATCAACTCTAGTCTTGACTATAGTAGAGTTGATCAACTCTAGTCTTGACTAGAGTAGAGTTGATCAACTCTAGTCTTGACTAGAGTAGAGTTGATCAACTCTAGTCTTGACTAGAGTAGAGTTGATCAACTCTAGTCTTGACTAGAGTAGAGTTGATCAACTCTAGTCTTGACTAGAGTAGAGTTGATCAACTCTAGTCTTGACTAGAGTAGAGTTGATCAACTCTAGTCTTGACTAGAGTAGAGTTGATCAACTCTAGTCTTAACTAGAGTAGAATTGATCATCACTAGTCTTGACTGGAATAGAGTTGATCATCACTAGTCTTGACTAGAGTAGAGTTGATCTAGTCTTGACTAGAGTTGATCACCTCTAGTCTTGACTAGAGTAGAATTGATCAACTCTAGTCTTAACTAGAGTAGAATTGATCATCACTAGTCTTGACTGGAATAGAGTTGATCATCACTAGTCTTGACTAGAGTAGAGTTGATCTAGTCTTGACTGGAGTTGATCACCTCTAGTCTTGACGAGAGTAGAGTTGATCAACTCTAGTCTTGACTGGAGTAGAGTTGATCAACTCTAGTCTTGACTAGGATAGAGTTGATCAACTCTAGTCTTGACTAGAATAGAGTTGATCAACTCTAGTCTTGACTAGAGTAGAGTTGATCAACTCTAGTCTTGACTAGAGTAGAGTTGATCAACTCTAGTCTTGACTAGAGTAGAGTTGATCAACTCTAGTCTTAACTAGAGTAGAATTGATCATCACTAGTCTTGACTGGAATAGAGTTGATCATCACTCGTCTTGACTAGAGTAGAGTTGATCTAGTCTTGACTAGAGTTGATCACCTCTAGTCTTGACTAGAGTAGAGTTGATCATCTCTAGTCTTGACTAGAGTAGAGTTGATTAACTCTAGTCTTGACTGGAGTAGAGTTGATCTAGTCTAGACTAGAGTTTATCACCTCTAGTCTTGACTAGAGTAGAGTTGATCATCTCTAGTCTTGACTAGAGTAGAGTTGATCATCTCTAGTCTTGACTAGAGTAGAGTTGATTAAATCTAATCTTGACTAGAGTAGAGTTGATCATCACTAGTCTTGACTAGAGTAGAGTTGATTTAGTCTTGAGTAGAGTTGATCATCTCTAGTCTTGACTAGAGTAAAGTTGATCAACTCTAGTCTTCATTAGAGTAGAGTTGATCAACTCTAGTCTTGACTAGAGTAGAGTTAATCAACTCTAGTCTTGACTAGAGTTGATCACCTCTAGTCTTGACTAGAGTAGAGTTGATCATCTCTAGTCTTGACTAGAGTAGAGTTGATCATCTCTAGTCTTGACTGGAGTAGAGTTGATCTAGTCTAGACTAGAGTTTATCACCTCTAGTCTTGACTAGAGTAGAGTTAATCATCTCTAGTCTTGACTAGAGTAGAGTTGATTAACTCTAATCTTGACTAGAGTAGAGTTGATCATCACTAGTCTTGACTAGAGTAGAGTTGATTTAGTCTTGACTAGAGTTGATCACCTCTAGTCTTGGCTAAAGTTGAGTTGATCATCTCTAGTCTTGACTAGAGTCTTCTTTTAAAAAGTTTTCTTCAGAAAAGTGACCACTGTTGATAGTCTTTTAAAGAAAGGTGTCTTGTTTAGACAATTTTCTTAAGAAAGTAGTCTTGATGATACTCTTTTCTATGGAAAATTATTTTCAATATACAATTTTCTATAGAAAATTGTTTTTCTAAAAAAGTTTTCCATACAACCCTATAATTTAAATAATTAACTTTTCTCTATTTTAATCTACAAAAATATCCACTACCCACAATATAAAACGAAACAAAAATTAGGCCTAAATAACTAAAACAACAACAACAAACACTAACTATTGCTAAATATTTACGCACAATGAATATCTAAAACAAATCGTAGCAACGATCACACAACTCTTACACCAACCTGGCAACAATCATTCATACAAACTGAAATATTTAAAGTACCTAAACAAAATACAACAACCACACACACGCACACAAACGCTCAATAAAAAAACGATTAGTCGAGAAAATTATTCATCATAATAAAACTAGCTAAACTTAACAGCAACAACAACAACAATTGCAAATCCAACAACAATTGTTATGATTAACGCAACAACAACAAGACAACACAACTAAACATCAAAAATAAGTTAAAGTACAAAAAAAAATACCAAAAATAAAATTAAATAAAAAAAATATTATAAATAGAGAAAAAGTAAGACAAAAAATTGGCCAAGTGCAGTAGGCCATACAAATAGAAAAGTGGGTCACTAATACAGAGATAAAGAAAACAAAAAAACAAAACAGAAAAATCAACAAAAATTGAAAACGAAATAAATACTCAAACAAGTCGGTAAAATTGATATTACTAATACGTATAGAGAGGGAGAGTGATGGAAAAGGAGGTTTTTTTTGAAAAGCTTGATAAGAGAGGAGTGTTTGCGAGAGGAATGTTTTGTATTGATAAAAGTAAAACTCTCACTGATAAACTGGTATTTTAGGAAACAGGGCAAAGTGGGTGGATTTTTAATTAAAATTTTTTTAAATATTTTTAGAAAAAATACTATCAAAAGATAATTTTCTATAGAAAACTGTTTAAAGAAGACAATTTTCTTTAGAAAAAGGGTTAAAGAAGACACTTTTCTATAGAAAACTGTTTAAAAATTACACTTTTCTATAGAAAGGTGTTTAAAGAAGACACTTTTCTATAGAAGACAGTCTACTGAAGACACTTTTCTATACAAAACTGTTTAAAGAAGACACTTTTCTATAGAAAGGTGTTTAAATAACACACTTTTCACTAGAAAGGTGTTTAAAGAAGAGACTTTTCTATAGAAAGGTGTGTAAAGAAGATACTTTACTATAGAAAACTGTTTAAAGAAAACGCTTTTCTATAGAAAGGTGTTTAAAGAAGACACTTTTCTATAGAAAGGTGTTTAAAGAAGACACTTTTCTTTAGAAAGGTGTTTAAAGAAGACACTTTTCTTTAGAAAACTGTTTAAAGAAGTCACTTTTCTGTAGAAAACTGTTTAAAGAAGACACTTTCCGATAGAAAACTGTTTAAAAAAGACACTTTTATATAGAAAACTGTTTAACGAAGACACTTTTCTAAAGAAGACAGTATACAGAAGACACTTTTCTATACAAAACTGTTTAAAGAAGACACTTTTCTATAGAAAGGTGTTTAAAGAAGACACTTTTCTATAGAAAAATGTGTAAAGAAGACACTTTCCTATAGAAAAATGTGTAATGAAGACACTTTTCTATAGAAAACTGTTTAAAGAAGACACTTTTCTATAGAAAACTGTTTAAAGAAGACACTTTTCTATAGAAAACTGTTTAAAGAAAACGCTCTTCTATAGAAAGGTGTTTAAAGAAGACACTTTTCTATAGAAAGGTGTTTAAAGAAGACTCTTTTATTTAGAAAGGTGTTTAAAGAAGACACTTTTCTTTAGAAAGGTGTATAAAGAAGACACTTTTCTATAGAAGACACTTTTTTATAGAAAACTGTTTAAAGAAGACACTTTTCGATAGAAAACTGTTTAAAGAAGATACTTTTATATAGAAAACTGTTTAACGAAGACACTTTTCTATAGAAAACTGTTTAAAGATGACACTTTTCTAAAGAAGACAGTATACAGAAGACACTTTTCTATACAAAACTGTTTAAAGAAGATACTTTTCTATACAAAACTGTTTAAAGAAGATACTTTTCTATACAAAGGTGTTTAAAGAAGACACTTTCCTATAGAAAAATGTGTAAAGAAGACACTTTTCTATAGAAAACTGTTTAAAGATGACACTTTTCTAAAGAAGACAGTATACAGAAGACACTTTTCTATACAAAACTGTTTAAAGAAGATACTTTTCTATACAAAGGTGTTTAAAGAAGACACTTTTCGATAGAAAACTGTGTAAAGAAGACACTTTTATATAGAAAACTGTTTAACGAAGACACTTTTATATAGAAAACTGTTTAAAGGAGACACTTTTCTATAGAAAACTGTTTAAGAAGACACTTTTCTATAGAAAACTGTTTAAAGAAGACACTTTTCTTTAGAAAACTGTTAAAAAAGACACTTTTCTATAGAAAGGTGTTTAAAGAAGACACTTTTCTATAGAAAGGTCTTTACATAAGACAATATTCTATAGAAAACTGTTTAAAAGAGACACTTTTCTATAGAGCACAGTTTAAAAATGACACATTTCTGTTTATAGAAGACCCTTTCTATAGAAACCTGTTCTAAAGAAAACACTTTTCTATAGAAGACAGTCTACAGAAGACACTTTTCTATAGAAAACTGTGTAAAGAAGACACTTTTCTATTGAAAACTGTTTAAAGAAGACACTTTTCTATAGAAAACTATTTAAAGGAGACACTTTTCTATAGAAAACTGTTTGAAGGAGACACTTTTCTATAGAAAACTGTTTAAGAAGGCACTTTTCAATAAAAAACTGTTTAAAGAAGACACTTTTCTATAGAAAACTGATTAAAGAAGACATTCTACAGAAGACACTTTTCTATAGAAAACTGTTTAAAGAAGACACTTTTTTATAGAGAGCTGTTTAAAGAAGACACTTTTCTATGGAAGGGTGTTTAAAGAAGACACTTTGCTATACAAAACTGTTTAAAAAACACACTTTTCTATAGAAAGGTGTTTAAAGAAGACACTTTTCTATGCAAAACTGTTTAAAGACTTTACTTTTCTATAGAAAACTGTTTAAAGAAAAAACTTTCCTATGGAAAACTGTTTGAGGAAGACACTTTTGTATAGAAAACTGTCTACAGAAGACATCTTTCTGTAGAAAACTGTTTAAAGAAGAGTCTATTCTATAGAAAATTGTTTAAAGAAGGCACTTTTCTATAGAAATCTGTTTAAAGAAGAATCTTCTCTATTGAAAACTGTTTAATGAAGACACTTTTCTATAGAAAACTGTTTAAAGAAGATACTTCTTTAAAGAACACTTTTCTATAGAAAATTGTTTAAAGAAAACACTTTTATATAGAAATCGGTTTAAAAAAGACAAATTTCTGTAGAAAACTGTTTAAAAAAGACATTTTTTTATAAAAAGGTGTTTAAAGAAGACACTTTTCTATAGAAATATGTTTAAAGAAGACACTTTTCTATAGAAAACTGTTTAAAGAAGATTCTTTTTTAAAGAACACTTTTCTATAGAAAATTGTTTAAAGAAAACTTTTTTATATAGAAAACTGTTTAAATGATACACTTTTCTATAGAAAATTCTTTAGAGAAGATAATTTTCTATAGAAAAATGTATACAGAAGACACTTTTCTACAGAAAACTGTTTACAGTAGTCACTTTTCTATAGAAAACTGTTTAAATAAAACTTTTTCTATAGAAAACTGTTTAAAGAAGACACTTTTCTATAGAAAACTGTTTATAGAAGACACTTTTCTATAGAAAACTGTTTATAGAAGACACTTTTCTATAGAAAACTGTTTATAGAAGACACTTTTCTATAGAATACTTTCTACAGAAAACTCTTTTCTTTAGAAAACTGTTAAAAGTAAATAAAACTTGTTTCCAACTAGTTTTATTTAAATATTTCTCGAAAAAAAAGTTACAAAATTTTTCAAAAACATATTTTTTTTTGTCATTATTACAAAATCTATTACAAATATTACTCCATACAACGGATTCGCCATTTAACTTTTTTAAACTTATTTCCAACTGAACTATGACTTTAATTTTAAATTTTTCCAAAAAAATAAAGAAAAAACAAAAACTATAATAAAATATAAAAAATATTACAAAATTTTTTTTTAGTTAAAATTTAGTTTTACTAAATATATTTTATTTTATACAAAACACGCATAATTTTACGCAATTTCAAGCAGCCAACCAGAGGCAGAGTCGTCTAGCTAAGTGTATGAAATAAAACAATTAAATTAAAATGAAACAATACCACTACTACCACAATAATAATAATAACAATAATAAAATTTCCTTTATTTGTATTATTATTATTATTTTGTATGTCTGTACAAATAATAATAATAAAAACAACAACACGTAAAAAATTACAAATTATGTAACAGTCTCAAAATTATATTTAAAAAAAATTTGTTATATAAAATAAAAAACCTACATGGAAACATATACACGTGATATTATACTTCAATTACAATCATAATTCATAAATGTACTTATAATTGTTAACAGACTGTAAAACAGAAAAAAACTACAACAACACCTAATTGGAAATGAAATGGAAATTTTCAGTAAAATTGTTTAAAGAAGAAAATTTTCTATAGGAAACTGTCCAATAAAAACATTTTACTATAGAAAACTGTCCCAAGATGAAATTTTTTTTATAGAAAACCATCCCAAGGATAAATTTTTCTATAGAAAACTGTCCCAAGAAGAATTTTTCTATAGCAAGCTGCCCAAAGAAGACACTTTTCTATAGAAAACTGTCGAAAGAAGATACTTTTCAGTAGAAAACTGTACAAAGAAGACACCTTATATAGAAAACTATCCCAAGAAGTCACTTTGCTATAGAAAACTGTCTTCAAAAGAAACTTTTCTATCATTTTGTTATAGAAAAATGTTTTTAGAAGACATTTTTCTATACGAAAACTGCCTTTAGAAGACATTTTTCTATACGAAAACTGCCTTTAGAAGACATTTTTCTATACGAAAACTGCCTTTAGAAGACATTTTTCTATACGAAAACTGCCTTTAGAAGACATTTTTCTATACGAAAACTGCCTTTAGAAGACATTTTTCTATACGAAAACTGCCTTTAGAAGACACTTTTCTATACGAAAACTGTCTTTAGAAGACACTTTTCTATACGAAAACTGTCTTAAGAAGACACTTTTCGATACGAAAACTGTCTTAAGAAGACACTTCTCTATACCAAAACTGTCTTAAGAAGACACTTTTCTATACGTAAACGGTCTTAAGAAGACACTTTTCTATACGAAAACTGTCTTAAGAAGACACTTTTCTATACGAAAACTGTCTTAAGAAGACACTTTTCTATACGAAAACTGTCTTAAGAAGACACTTTTCTATACGAAAACTGTCTTAAGAAGACACTTTTCTATACGAAAACTGTCTTAAGAAGACACTTTTCTATACGAAAACTGTCTTAAGAAGACAGCTTCTATACGAAAACTGTCTTTAGAAGACACTTTTCTATACGAAAACTGTTGAACGAATACGCTTTTCAATAGAAAACAGTTTAAAGAAGACACTTTTCTATAGAAAACTGTTTAATGAAGACACTTTTCTATAGAAAATTGTTTACAGAAGACATTTTTCTATAGAAAACTGTTTAAAAATGACACTTTTCTATAGAAAATTGTTTACAGAAGACACTTTTCTATAGAAAACTATTTAAAGCAGACACTTTTCTATAGAAAACTGTTTAAAGAAGACACTTTTCTAAAGAAAACTGTTTAAAGAAGACACTTTTCTATAGAGAATTGTTTACAGAAGACACTTTTCTATCGAAAACTGTTTAAAGAAGACACTTTTCTATCGAAAACTGTTTAAAGAAGACACTTTTCTATAGAAAACTGTTTAAAGAAGACACTTTTCTATAGAAAACTGTTTAAAGAATACACTTTTCTATAGAAAACTGTTTAAAGAAGACGTTTTTCTATAGAAAACTGTTGAATGAAGACACTTTTCTATAGAAAACTTTCTACAGAAGACACTTTTCTATCGAAAACTTTCTACAGAAGACACTTTTCTATCGAAAACAGTTTTAAAAGACGTTATGATCAATTCTAGTCTCGACTACAGTAGCATTGATCAACTCTAATCTCGACTAGTGTAGAGTTGATCAATTCTAGTTTCGACTAGAGTAGTATTGATCATTTCTAGTTTTGACTAGAGTAGAATTGATCATTTCTGGTCCCGACTAGAGTAGAGTTTATCAACTCTTGTCCCGACTAGTTTTGATCACTGTCTAGAGTAGTGTTGTCTGATCTTGTTTATGACTGAAGTAGATTTGATCAAACCAATAAATTACATTCAGAGTAAAGTAGGGCTGTTGTATTTATCTTTAGTCTCTGTCTAGATGAGAATTAAATTCTAGGTTCTAAAGCTGACGTCATGAAAACTCTTTTCTATAGAACATTTTCCAAATTTTCCACTGGGTTTCTTTCAAGTTTATTTATCTTGTATTTATTTTGTATTTTGTTTATTTATTTGCCTTTGCAATTGTATTAAATACACGCATAAGAGTACTAGAATTGCAGACCCGTTAGTTCTCGATGTTGGTTATGAAACCCCTTTTTATATAAGGTACAATAACTAAACTTAAGTTTTGCTAATGAAAGTCACTTGTCTTCTTCCTGCTTCTTATATAAGCTTTTCGTCATTTTACTTTTCAAGTTTCTCCTGGTACTAAGGGGTATTTTTGTAGTTGTTTTTTTTGTGTTTTATTGCATTTTACATTTACATTAGTATTAGTACATTTGTTACAATGTTATTTTACTGCCATGATCTAGATTTCTTAACTAATTATTGCGGCATGCATTTTGCGTTTCAAGTGTGTTGTGTTTGTCGGTTAGTATGTATGTCCGTCCATCCGTTCGTCCGTCTGTCTTACTATTTATTTTACATTGTGTGTTTGCCAATAAAATAACAACAAAAAACTGCTTGTTTTATTACATTTTCTTAATGTTTTTTTTTTTTTTTTTTTTTTTTTAAGAGCAAACAAACATTTCTATAGATAATTTTTTTCAACAAAAAACTATTTAAAGCAATAAATAAAATTATACTTTTGTTGAAAATTTAAATATAAATTGTTTAAAGATAAAAAGTAAATTGTTTAGGAGTTGAGGTGATAAACAACTCTAGTGTCTGTCTAGAGAAGATTGGATCCGATCACCTATAGCCTCGATCTAGAGTAGAGTTCCTACGATCAACTCTTGTCTCTGTCTAGAGTAGAGTTGATCAGATCATCTCTAGTCTCTGTCTAGAGTAGAGTTGATCAGATCTTCTCTAGTCTCTGTCTAGAGTAGAGTTGATCAGATCATCTCTAGTCCCTGTCTAGAGTAGAGTTGATCAGATCAATTCTAGTCTCTGTCTAGAGTACAATTGATTCGATCAACAAACTCTAGTCTCGGTCTAGAGCAGAGTTGATCCCATCAACTCTAGTCTCTGTCTAGAGTAGAGTTGATCAGATCATCTCTAATCTCGGTCTAATGAAGAGTTGATCCGATCAACTCTAGTCTTTATCTAGAGTAGGGTTTATGCGATCAACTCTAGTCTCTGTCTAGAATAGAGTTGATCAGATCATTTCTAGTCTCTGTCTAGAGAATAGTTGATCCGATAAACTCTTGTCTCTGTTATACGATCAACTCTAGTCTCCGTCTAGAGTAGAGTTGATCAGATCAACTCTAGTCTCTGTCTAGAGTAGAGTCGATCAGATCAACTCTAGTCTCTGTCTAGAGTAGAGTTGATCAGATCAACTCTAGTCTCTGTCTAGAGTAGAGTTGATCAGATCATTTCTAGTCTCTGTCTAGAGAATAGTTGATCCGATAAACTCTTGTCTCTGTCTAGAGTAGAGTTGATCAGATCAACTCTAGTCTCTGCCTAGAGTAGAGTCGATCAGATCAACTCTAGTCTCTGTCTAGAGTAGAGTTGATCAGATCAACTCTAGTCTCTGTCTAGAGCAGAGTCGATCAGATCAACTCTAGTCTCTGTCTAGAGCAGAGTTGATCAGATCAACTCTAGTCTCTGTCTAGAGTAAAGTTGATCAGATCAACTCTAGTCTCTGTCTAGAGTAGAGTTGATCGCATCAACTCTACTCTAAACAGAGACTAGAGATGGTTGATCGGACCAACTCTACTCTAGACAGAGACTAGAGTTGATCTGATCAACTCTACTCTAGACAGAGACTAGAGTTGATCTGATCAACTCTACTCTAGACAGAGACTAGAGTTGATCTGATCAACTCTGCTCTAGACAGAGACTAGAGTTGATCTTATCAACTCTGACAGAGACTAGAGTTGATCTGATCAACTCTGACAGAGACTAGAGTTGATCTGATCTAGTTTCTGTCTAGAGTAGAATTGATCCGATCAACTCTAGTTTCTGTCTAGAGTAGAATTGATCCGATCAACTCTAGTCTATGTCTAGAGTAGAGTTTAAGCGATAAACTCTAATCTCTGTCTAAAGTAGAGTTGATCAAATCAACTCTAGTCTCTGTCTAGAGTAGAGTTGTTCCGATCAACCAACTCTAGTCTCTGTCTAGAGTAGAGTTGATGCGATCAACCAACTCTAGTCTCTGTCTAGAGTAGAGTTGATCCGATCAACCAACTCTAGCCTCGGTATAAAGTAGAGTTGATCCGATCAACTCTAGTCTCAGTCTAGTTGGTCTGATCAACTCTAGTCTCTGTCTAGAGTTGAGCTGATCAGATCAACTCTAGTCTTTGTCTATATCAACAATCCAGAGATTTCCTTTACTTTCCTTTTCATTGTCTTCATCTTTATCTTATTTATACTCAATTCGCCTCTCATACGAGAGACCAAGAAAACTTTTTGCACAAACGTTAAGTGCAACACAGTTGTGGTGGTTGTTGTTGTTGTGGTGATGGTTTGGTAATAAAGTGGGGATTTCCCCACCCTTCAGCTTCTTCATTACACTTAAGATGGTTGCCACTGTTTTTGTTTTTTTTTTATTTAAAAATTATTTTTTTTGTTGCTTTTGTTTTATGGTTTTGTAGGTGACCCAAATTCACTTTAGTAGTACTTGACCCAGTTTTAAGTTTTGTTGTTTTTATTTTCATTCTCAGTTTTATTGTATTTACAAACAATATTTTTTTCTACTTATTATTAAATGTATTTTTGTTTAAATAAAAAAAAAAAAAAAAATTATGTTGGCAAAATATACTTATGTCCTTAACAATTTGTGTTGTACACTATTATTAATTGTTGTTAAAAAAAATTATTCTAGAATTATAATAAAAAAAACACCATAAATAATGCAATTTAATGCTTTCGCATACAAATTGTTTAAACAAATTGTATATTAATAACAAATCTTATATAAATTAAATGAAACACTTAAATTAAACACACTGACGAGGTGACATAAAATACGGGCCAAGTATGTAATAAATAAATGTTAGTTTAAACAAAAAAATTAAATAATTTTTATTTATTTTTGTCTTAAATTCTACAAGTTGCTGCTGTTGCTAAAATGTGGTCAATAGTAGTTAGTTATCAGAATAGCGGTTGTTATAATGTTAAAAATAAATATTTAGACATAAGTGGCAACAACACTTGAGGCATACTGTACGAGGTGTTCTTAATCTTTAAGAGAATATAGTTGATCTGTTCAAATTTACTCTAAACAGAGACTAATGTTTAATAGATCAACTCTACTCTAATCTAGCCAAAGACTGATGGTTTCAACTCTACTGAAGACAGAGACAAGAGATGATCGTAGAGTTGATCAACTCTAGTTTCTACTAGAGTAGAGTTGATCATATCTAGTTTTGACTAGAGTGCAGTTGGTCAACTATAGTCTTTACTAGAGTAGAGTTGATCATCACTAGCCTGGACTGGAATAGAGTTGATCAACTTTAGTCTTAACTAGAGTAGAATTGATTAACTATAGTATTGACTGAAGTAGAGTTGATCGACTCTAGTCTTTACTAGAGTAGAGTTGATCAACTCTAGTCTTGACTAGAGTAGATTTTTTCAACTCTTGTCTCGTCTAGAGTAGAGTTGATCAACTCTAGTCTCGTCTAAAGTAGAGTTGATCAACTTTAGTCTCGTCAGAGTTGATCAAGTCTAGTCTCGTCTAGAGTAGAGTTGATCAACTCTAGTCTCGTTATAGTTGATCAACTATAGTCTCGTCTAGATTAGAGTTGATCAACTCTAGTCTCGTCTAGAGTAGAGTTGATCAATATTAGTCTCGTCTAGAGTAGAGTTGATAAATTCTAGTCTCGTCTAGAGTAGAGTTGGTCATCTCTAGTCTCGCCTAGAGTAGAGTTGATCAACTCTAGTCTCGTCTGGAGTAGAATTGATCAACTCTAGTCCCGTCTAAAATAGAGTTTCTCAACTCTAGTCTCGTCTAGAGTAGTGCTGATCAATTCTATTCTCGTCTGGAGTAGAGTTGATCAACTCTAGTCTCGTCTAGAGTAGAGTTGATCAACTCTAGTCTCGTATAGAGTAGAGTTGATCAACTATAGTCTCGTCTAGATTAGAGTTGATCAACTATAGTCTCGTCTAGAGTAGAGTTGATCAACTTTAATCTCGTCTAAAGAATAATTGATTAACTCTGGTCTCGTCTAGAGTGTAGTTGATTAACTCCAGTCTCTTCTAGAATATAGTTGATCAACTCTAGTCTCGACTAGAGTAGAGCTGATCAAGTCTAGTCTCGTCTAGAGTAGAGTTGATCAACTGTTGTCACGTCTAGATTAGAGTTGATCAACTCTAGTCTCGACTAGGTTAGAGTTGATCAAATCAAGATCAACTCTAGTCTCGTCTAGAGTAGAGTTGATCAACTCTAGTCTCGTCTAGAGTAGAGTTGATCAACTCTAGTCTCGTCTAGAGTAGAGTTGATCAACTCTAGTCTCGTCTAGAGTAGAGTTGATCAACTCTAGTCTCGTCTAGAGTAGAGTTGATCAACTCTAGTCTCGTCTAGAGTAGAGTTGATCAACTCTAGTCTGGTCTAGAGCAGAGTTGATCAACTCTAGTCTCGTCTAGAGTAGAGTTGATCAACTCTAGTCTCGTCTAGAGTAGAGTTGATCAACTCTAGTCTCGTCTAGAGTAGAGTTGATCAACTCTAGTCTCGTCTAGAGTAGAGTTGATCAACTCTTGTTTCGTTAGAGTAGAGTTGATCAACTCTAGTCTCGTCTAGAGTAGAATTGATCAACTCTAGTCTCGTCTAGAGTAGAGTTGATCAACTCTGGTCTCGTTTAGAGTAGAGTTGATCAACTCTAGTCTCGTTTAGAGTAGAGTTGATCAACTCTAGTCTCGTCTAGAGTAGAGTTGATGAACTCTAGTCTCGTCTAGAGTAGAGTTGATCAACTCTAGTCTCGTCTAGAGTAGAGGTGATCAACTCTAGTCTCGTCTAGAGTAGAGGTGATCAACTCTAGTCTCGTCTAGAGTAGAATTGATCAAATCTAGTCTCGTCTAGAGTGGAGTTGATCAACTCTAGTCTCGTCTAGAGTAGAGTTGATCAACTCTAGCCTCGTCTAGAGTAGAGTTGATCAACTTTAATCTCGTGTAAAGAATAATTGATCAACTCTGGTCTCGTCTAGAGTGCAGTTACTCTAGACGAAATTAGAGTTGATTAACTCTAGTCTCGTCTAGAGTAGAGTTGATCAACTCTGGTCTCGTTTAGAGTAGAGTTGATCAACTCTAGTCTCGTTTACAGTAGAGTTGATCAACTTTAGTCTCGTCTAGAGTAGAGTTGATCAACTTTAATCTCGTCTAAATAAATGATCAACTCTGGTCTCGTCTAGAGTATAGTTGATTAACTCCACTCTCTTCTAGAATATAGTTGATCAACTCTAGTCTCAACTAGAGTACAGGTGATCAGCTATAGTTTTGAGTAGAGTAGATTTGGTTGTCTTTAGTCTGGTTTAGAGTAGACCTGATCAACTCTAGTCTAAGCCATAGTAGGTTAGAGTTGATCAATTCTAGTCTTGTCTAAAGTACAGTTTATCAAATCTAGCCTCATCTGGAGTAGAGTTAAACAACTGCGGTTTCATCTAGAGTAGAGTTGATCACTTCTAGTTTCCACTAGAGTAGAGTTGATCAACTCTAGTCTTGATTAGATTAGAGTTGATCACACTGGAATCTGTCTATGAATTGTCTTTCGAGTTCTTGGTGTTTCTATTTATTTTCTATATTAAAGTTGTTTTTGTATGTATTTTGTTAAGCGTTCTTTTCTTAAGGAATTTTGACGCCATAAAGTTGTTTTAAAGTTAGTATAATACAGGTATTTGAAATTTTTTTTAGTTATAACAAGAACTGAATGAACATGACTGTACTGTAATAAGTAATTTTCAAATTGTTATTGACCATATTGAAAAACTATTTCTAGGTTATTAAGAAAAGATAATTTTATTGGAAAAATTTTATAAAATAACAAGACTAAAAACAGTTTGTAGTAGATGGTAAAGAAATATTTTATTTGATAGCAAAATTAAGTATGAAATGGATACATTTTTGAAGAAAAATCGCACTTAATAATATCTGCGAAAGGATTATTAAAGATGATGCCACATTATTGTAGAGATAGAGATCATATGGCTACTTTGTGCTTATTCTTTGTCTTGCTCTCTCACTCTTGGATAACTACTTAACAAAGTTTAATACGTTGTTTGTTACAACCCTGTCTTGCGGTTGATTTCTAAGGCTAACGTATGGCAACATTATACTTTGGTTTACGAGGTTGCCATATTGTTAATTTAGGTTTTAATAAGTTTTTTTATGTTTTAAATAAAACGCCTAAACAAATTTCTCTTATTTTTACCACAAATTTCATAAAACACCTGTTTTAAATAACAGGTAACAAATACTATTTTAAGCATTTTAAGTACTTTTATAGATTTTATTACCCCATAACCACCATTTTTAATGTCAATTTAACAATCCAAAACTTCATACAAAAACCACTCTTTATATTGCAACAACAATTTAACAAATTTTTCTTTAAATTTACACAAAAAACGTTTAATAACTATTAAATGGAATTCATCCAAAAAAAACGAAACAACAACAATTTTGTCTATATTTCGCCATACACGCACTTTTTCAACCACAACAACAATGAAATCGAAAGTGCGTGATTTATATTTTGTGCGTATTGCGCAAAAACATATAAATTTATAACAAAAAAGAAAAAAAACGAACAAAAAAGAAAAATCGTAAAACAAGAAGCAGCAACAAAAGAAAACGATCGAAAAAACGTGGGGACAAACACTCTCCAGCCAATAACAAACGATATAAACAATGATCATGAAACGCACTTTATATCAGGGTTTGGGAACAAAAATTTTAAACATAAAACTCTTTGGCAGTCCCCCTCGGTAAAATGGGTTACACGTATCGTTTGTTCATTTGTTACGATCACTACCATTATAAATCATTTAAACTTCAATTTGTAAAACTCAAATCCCTGTAAAAACGTTTAAATTTTAGTCAAACTTTATTTCCCAACCCTACCGCTTAGTTCTCACCATTTGCTTCCTCTTTCATTTACCATTCATTCATTACATTTTACTTAAGCAGTTTTTTTTCTTGTCATCATCACAAAAGAGGTCGAAATTATTTTTATGTTGCCCCAGGTTGTAAATGATTTTTATGCCTAAAAGACAATTAATTTATACAAAAATAAATCGAATATTTTATACGATAGACAGACAGTAGTAGTAGCTATCGTTGGCGACGCCAGCAGAGCCATTCGGCTGTCACGCATTATTACAATATGTTAATTTTGGTATTTGTTGTGTTAATTTACAAGAGGGAGAGCAGAGATATATAGAGAGAGGAAAATTTGTAAGAGAGAATGTACATACATAAGTGTGTGTTATAGTATGAAGTAATCGTTTGTGTAGAGTTGCCATGTGGGTACTAAAAAGAGAAAAATCCATAATTGGACAGTAGAGTTGATTAATTCTGGTATCGATTAGGGTAGACTTGATCGACTTAAGTCTCGACTAGAATAGAAATAATCGACTCATGTTTCGACGAGAATAGAGCAGAGCAACTCTAATCTCCACTAGAGTAGAGTTGATGAATTCTAGTCTTGACTAGAGTAGAGTTTATCAACTTTATTCTTCAATAGAGTAGAGTTGATCAACTCGACTAGAGTAGAGTTAACTAGACTAACTCTAGTCTCGACCACAGAAGAGTTATCAAATCTAGTCTCGTCTAGAGTAGAATTCATTTAACTCTGATCAACTCTACTACCGACTAGTGTAGAGCTGTTCAACTCTAGTCTCGACCAGAATAGAGATGATCATCTCTACTACCGACTAAAGTAGAGGTGATCAACTCTAGGCCCTGACTAGAGTAGAGTTGATCAACTCTTCTACCAACTAGAGTAGACTAGAACTCTGATCAACTCTACTACCGACTAGTGTAGAGCTGTTCAACTCTAGTCTAGACCAGAATAGAGATGATCATCTCTACTACCGACTAAAGTAGAGGTGATCAACTCTAGGCCCTGACTAGAGTAGAGTTGATCAACTCTTCTACCAACTAGAGTAGAGGTGATCAACTGTAGTCTCTGACTAGAGTAGAGTTGATGATCAACTGTAGTCTCTGACTAGAGTAGAGTTGATGATCAACTCTAGTCTATGACTAGAGTAGAGTTGATGATCAACTGTAGTCTCTGACTAGAGTGAGTTGATGATCAACTGTAGTCTCTGACTAGAGTAGAGTTGATGATCAACTCTAGTCTCTGATTAGAGTAGATTTGATGATCAACTCTAGTCTCTGATTAGAGTAGAGTAGATGATCAACTCTAGTCTCTGATTAGAGCAGAGTAGATGATCAACTTTAGTCACTGACTAGAGTAGAGTAGATGATCAACTCTAGTCTCTGGTTAGAGTAGAGTTAATGATCAACTCTAGTCTAGTCTCTGACTAGAGTAGTTGATCAACTCTAGTCTCTGACTAGAGTAGATTTGATGATTAACTCTAGTCTCCGACTAGAGTAGAGTTGATGATCAATTCTAGTCTCTGACTAGAGTAGATCAACTATATCTTCTGACTAAAGTAGAGTTGATGATCTAGTCTCTGACTAGAGTAGAGTTGATGATTTAGTGTCTGACTAGAGTAGAGTTGATGATCAAGTCTAGTCTCTGGCTAGAGTAGATCAACTATAGCTTCTAACTAGAGTAGAGGTGATGATCATCTCTAGTCTTTGACTAGAGTAGAGTTGATGATCAACTCTGTTATCATTATGATCAACTCTAGTCTCTGACTAGAATAGAGATTGATGATCAACTCTAGTCTTTGACTAGAGTAGAGTTGATGATCAATTCTAGTCTTTGACTAGAGTAGAGATAGAGATCAACTCTTGATCAATGTGTTGTCTACTTAATTCCTTTCAATATCTTTAAAATTCCCTTTAAATTATGAAATTCCCATTCAAATGGCAACTCTTTTAACATTCTCACGCACTTTACTCACGCATTTCATGTGTGTGTATTCACTCTCACTTTCAAAATATGCCGCTATATTAATGCTCTTTATTCCAACTTCTCTGTCTCAGTCACCACCATTCAGTTAAATAATATTGCTCATACGCTCTTGTTTTCGTTTTTAATTAAGTGTATGTGTATATGTGTGTACATATGTTTGTGAAAAGCTCTATAAAAGTTGTGAAATTTACATATGTATGTACGACTGTTTGTACGTGTTGGAAACACAACTTGATTGATATGAGCATTATAGAAAAAAAGAAGCATTAAAAGAGTAAACAATTGTTGGACTAACAATACAAATTAACGTGAGTAGTGTGGTAAGGCGTGTGTATGTGAGTGAGTATGATTAAAATTGAGTTGTACGTGAGTGACGGACTGGTAGTAGGTTTTCCTCATATATGTATGTTAAGAGATAAGTGAGGGAAGCCTATGGAAACAATAACAAAGTTAAATATAATGGAAAAGGTAAACATCACTACCCCACCAACCCGTCATGGGATAATGATGATGATTTTTTTTTCTTCACTCTCACTCTTTATATTTATGATTTTTGTTGTTTTTAGTGCGATAGGAGTAGAGTATAGAGTATAGTGCGTTAAGACAGTCGTAAAGACTGACTGTTGGTTAATGTGTCTGTCTGTCTTGCTTGCTATTTGATTGCGTCGATTGTTTATATAATTTTTTGTTGTTTTTATTGTTAATATTTAACGCTGCTGCCTCTGCTGCTCTGCTGCTTTTGTTAATAATAAACGCAAAAAACAGCAGCAGAAACAACAACAAATATAACGTAAATAAATATACTATGTAGAGGAGAAACAGCAGAAGAAATAAGCAAGCTTCACATTTCGTTGAAAAAGTAGGTTAGTGGGTCACCATATCTAACAACAAACATACACACACTCGCTCATTATACATACATACATACAAACAGCTAGCCAGCCACAGCAACTACAACTTTATAATCTATTCATACAATCATACATTTTTACGTATGAAAATTTTGAAAAAAATATATAAATTATAAATAAAAAAAAAAAAATTTATACATATTTGTTTATAAATTTTGATTTGTTGTTGGTTGTTTTTTTTTTTCAATTTTCGTAACAAGTTTTTTTTTATGGTTGTTTGGAATTTAATTCTTAGATAATGAGTGCATACTATGAACATATTATAAATTGTCGTTTAATTGTTTTTGTTGGGGTCTCTATCAATATGATTTATATTTGCATAGAAAAAAGAGACTAGTTTGATTAAACTATTAATTGAATTATCGTTTCGTACCTTATTGTGAACGGAATAGGGACGATCGACTCGATACTGTGGCTAGTGTAGACAGGATCATGAACTCTAGTCCCTGATGATCAACTCTAGTCTCTGACTAGAGTGGAGTTGACGATCAGGTCTAGTCTCTGACTAGAGTTGAGTTGATGATCAACTATAGTCTCTGACTAGGGAAGAGTTGATGATCAACTCTAGTCTCTGACTAGAGTAGAGTTGATGATCAACTATTGTCTCTGACTAGAGTATAGTTGATGATCAATTCTAGTCCCTGACTAGAGTATAGTTGATGATCAACTCTAGTCGCTGACTAGAGTAGAGTGGTGATCAACTCTTGTCTGGTCTTCGACTAGAGTAGAGCTGATGATCAACTCTAGCCTCTGACTAGAGTAGAGTTGATGATCAACTCTAGTCTCTGACTAGAGTATAGTTGATGATCAACTCTAGCCTCTGACTAGAGTAGAGTTGATGATCAACTCTAGCCTCTGATTAGAGTAGTGTAATGATCAACTCTTGTCTAGCCTCTGACTAGAGTAGAGTTCATGATCAACTCTAGTCTCTGACTACAGCAGAGTAATGATCAACTCTTGCCTAGTCTCTGATTAGAGTAGAATTGATGATCAACTCTAGTCCCTTACTAGAGTAGAGTTGATGATCAATTCTAGTCTCTGACTATGGAAGAGTTGATGATCAACTCGAGACGCTGACTAGGGAAGAGTTGATGATCAACTTTAATCTTTGACTAGAGCAAAGTTGATGATCAACTCTAGCCTCTGACTAGAGTAGAGTTGATGATCAACTCTAGTCACTCACTAGAGTATAGTTGATGATCAATTCTAGTCTCTGACTAGAGTATAGTTGATGATCAACTCTAGTCTCTGACTAGAGTAGAGTTGATGATCAACTCTAGTCTCTGACTAGAGTAGAGTTAATGATCAACCCTAGTCTCTAACTAGAGTAGAGTGGATGATCAACTCTAGTCTCTGACTAGAGTAGAATTGGTGATCAATTCTAGTCTCTGACTAGAGTAGAGTTGATGATCAACTCTAGTCTCTGACTAGAGTAGAGTTGATGATCAACTCTAGTCTCTGACTAGAGTAGAGTTGATAATCAACTCTAGTCTCTGACTAGAGTAGAGTTGATGATCAACTCTAGTCTCTGACTAGAGTAGAGTTGATGATCAACTCTAGTCTCTGACTAGAGTAGAGTTGATGATCAACTCTAGTCTCTGACTAGAGTAGAGTTGATGATCAACTCTAGTCTCTGACTAGAGTAGAGTTGATGATCAACTCTAGTCTCTGACTAGAGTAGAGTTGATGATCAACTCTAGTCTCTGACTAGATTAGAGTTGATGATCAACTCTAGTCTCTGACTAGAGTAGAGTTGATGATCAACTCTAGTCTCTGACTAGAGTACAGTTGATGATCAACTCTAGTCTATAACTAGAGTAGAGTTGATGGTCAACTCTAGTCTCTGACTAGAGTAGAGTTGATGATCAACTCTAGTCTCTAACTAAATTACGGTTGATGATCAACTTTAGTCTTCGACTAGAGTAGAGTTGGTGATCAACTTTAGTCTTTGACAAAAGTAGAGTTGATGATCGACTCTTGTCTCTGACTAGAGTAGGGTTGATGATCAACTCTTGTCTAGTGTGTGACAAGAGTAGAGTTAGAGATCTTTTCTTGTCTGTGACTAGAGTAGAGTTGATGATCACTTCTAGGCTCTGTCTAGAGCAGAATTGATCTCATCAACTCTTGTCTCTGTCTAGAGAAGAGTTGGTCTCATCAGCTCTCTTCTTTGTCTAGAGTTGAGTGGATTCAATCAAATCTATTATATGTCTTGAGTTGAGTTGGTCTAATCATTTTTTTGGGTCTGAGTAGAATCGATCTGCTCAATTCTAGTCTATCTAGAGTAAAGTTCATATAATCAAGTCTAGTCTCTAGTCTTTATCCAGAGTAGATTGGAAGTATTAAAGTTTCTGAAGTTTTTTTTATTTTTCTAATATTATGACAATTTATGTTTAAATTATTCAAAATATTTTCGTTAAATAATTTGTGTTGTTGTTGTTTCTTTAATTTTGGCAAAAAATATATTTTTGAGGTTTTTGGCACATAGCCGCTGACTGGCAAATCTAGATTTTTTTGGTCGTTTTCAGGCAATTAGAAGACAAAAAAATGTTGTGCATATATGTGCATTTGTTGTTGGAAGTATTTGTGTAAAAAATTCTTAAAATTGTATAACAATTTTTGGTTATAATAGTTATTGGTAGTGTTGAACATGACTGGGGTATAAAAGGTGATCTTGATACCATAAAAGAAGACAGCTTATGGGTATTGATAATAGTCAGTGAGGGGGGGGGGGGGCGGGTGGTGTAGTTCTTCATTAGTTTACATGTATTATTTAATAATTTTTTTTGTTATTAATTGAACTTTGTGCATTATTTTGTTTATAATATTATGAAAGAATTTTATATGACAAGACAATTTTTTTAAAAATGTTTACTTTTTTTTAGATTTTCAAACATTTTTGCAAAAAAAAAAACTAAAAAAATTTAGTTTTAATTACTTCAAAATTTACAACTTTTTTAAAAAATTTAAATTTTTGTAAATTTTTTTCCATTTATTTGACTGACTTAACCTTCCCCTTTGGCTATACTTCCCTCATTAGTTGAAAAAAAAACAATCAAAATTATTAACGTAGTCTACGTATAGATTTACATAAAAACAAACATTAAAAATTCATACTCATACCTGTAGTTTATTTAATTTTTGTATATTTCTTATAAATAAATAAAATTAACAAAAAACAACAACAACAACTACACCAACAAAATCTCAATTACAAACTTATAAAATAATAATAAAACAAAAAAAAACTGAAATAAAATGGTTGCATATGAGTTGTGTGGCCTCGTAACCTACTTTTTTCGCAGTCGATTAAGAAGAAACAACAACAAAAACAACAATATTAAACAGCAGCTACAACAACCACAACAAAATTAATAATAAAACAACAACCATATAATATAATATATACAAAAAATTAAATGCAAATCTTGTCATAATTTTTTTTGTATTTTTTTCTGTGCATTATAACAGACAACAACTGAAATTGATAAAAAAATTATAAACAATTTTTTTTTTAATTTAATTAATTTCAATATTTATTCACGTGAAATTCCTTAAAAATGAATTTCAATAGATTTACTAAATTTCCGGTACAACACTTAAGTTTCTTAGGAAATTTTAAAAAAATTTGATTTTTTTTTAAATTTTTTTAAAAAAGTAGTAGATTTTAAGTACTTTTTTCGTCCCAAATTTTTGCTTAAAATAAAGAAAAATTATGTGAAAATAGTTTAAAATTACATTTTGTACTTAAAAGTACAAAAATTTCTACAAAAAATTAAATTTGAAAATAGTAGTAAATTTTTGAGTACTTTTTTTAAACAAAATTTATACAACGAAAAATTGTATAAATTATTAGGAAGACAAATGAAATTGTTTTTGTTACTAAAAAGTAGTTTAAAGTAGGCAATTTAAGCATTTTTAAAAAAAGTGGTAGATTTTTAAGTACTTTTTTTAAACTAAATTTATACAACAAAAAATTGCTAAATTATTCACAAATGATATAAAATTGTTTTTGTTACTAAAAAGTAGTTTAAAGTAGACAATTTAAGCATTTTTAAAAAAGTAGTAGATTTTTAAGTACTTTTTTTAAACAACATTTATACAACAAAAATTTCTAAATTATTAACAAATGATATAAAATTGTTTTTGTTACCAAAAAGTAGCTTAAACCAGATAATTGAAGCATTTTTTAAAAAGTAGTAGATTTTTAAGTACTTGTTTTTTAACAAAATTTATACAACAAAAAATTGCTAAATTATTAGCAAGTGCTATAAAATTTTTTGCGTTACAATAAATTAGCATAATATAGAAATTTGAGACATTTTAAAAAAAGTAGTAGATTTTGAAGTACTTATTTTAAACAAAATTTATATAACAAAAATTCTGAAAATTATTAGAAAGTGATATAAAATTGTTTGCATTACAAAAAATTCGCTTAAGGTAGGAAATTAAAGCATTTTAAAAGAGTAGTAGATTTTCAAGTACTTTTTTTAAGCAAAATTTATGTCAGAAAAAATTTTTAAATTTTTAGGAAGCGCTATAAAATTGTTTGCGTTACTAAAAATTTTGCATAATATGGAATATTAGGGAATTTTTTAAAAAGTAGTAGATTTTTAAGTACTCTTTTTAAACAAAATTTATGTTACAAAAATTCTGAAAATTCTAGGACGTGATATAAAATTGTTTGCGTTACAAAAAATTAGCTTAAAGTAGGAAATTAAAGCATTTTTAAAAAAGTAGTAGATTTTTAAGTACTTTTTTTAACAACATTTATACAACAAAAAATTGTTAAATTATTAAGTAGTGGTATAAAAGTATTTGCATTACAACAATTTAGCTTAAAGTAGAAAATTTAAGCATTTTTAAAAAAGTACTAGAATTTTTAGTACTTTTTTACAAATTTGTTTGTCCAAATTTCAACAAAAATGATTATTTATTATTTGTTAATTTATTTATTTGTGATAAAAACTATTAGTTACAAGCTTGTAAATCATATTGTAACAAATAAAAATGTTGTTTCTTTTTTTAAAAAAAAGGGGCTAATGATTGATTTGAAAGAAAATTTCAAACGCCCATTATAAATTTGTGTAAGAAATTTCAGAAAAAACTTTATTTTTATAGTTTAAAGTGTTAAATCAAAAAAACTAAACTATAATGTTAAGAAAAAATACGTGTTGATTTAAATGTAGTTTTTTCATTTGATTTCAGTGGGCCATAAACCATTTTTTAGCGTTTATGTCGTTCCACAAAAAAAAACTTCTACACTTTTGAATTTTTTTGTTCAACACAAAATAATACATAATGTAAATAATTGTATGTGTGTGTGTAATTTTGTAAAGAAAGAAACATTTTATCATTTATGTTGAAATTTTCCATTACTTGTAAAATCTTTTTTGAAATTTTGCGTTTTAGTTCGGTGTGTTGTTATTGGGCCCATTGTAAGGTGGGCGTGTAAAGGTACTTTTACTTAAAATTTTTGTAGTATTTGGTGGTGCTTTAAAAACTTATGTAATTTATTACCTCTATTTTAAATAAATAAATCAAAAAATTAAAGAGAAAAGAGAGATAAAAGCAATTTTATAAACAAAATATCTAAATCTACTACTTTTTTAAAATATCCTAATTTTTTGTACCGCAAATAATTTTATAGCTCTTCCGAATAATTTTGCAATTTTTTGCACTACAAATTTTGTTAAAACAAAGTACTTGAAAATCTACTACTTTTTTAAAAATGCTTCAATTTCCTACCTTAAAATAATTTTTTTATACGCAAACATTTTTATAAAACTTCCTAGTAATTTAGCAATTTTTTCACTATAAATTTTGTTTAAAAAAAGTACTTAAAAATCTACTACTTTTTTAAAAATGCTTTAATTTCCTACTCTAAGCAAATTTTTTGTAATGCAAACAATTTTATAATGCTTCCGAAAAATTTAAAATTTTTTTTACCACAAATTTTGTTAAAAAAGTAGTTAAAAATCTACTACTTTTTTAAAAATGCTTTAATTTCCTACTTTAAGGTAAATTTTTGTAACGCAAACAATTTTATATCACTTCCTAATAATTTTCAAATTTTTTGTGGTATAAATTTTGTTTAAAAAAGTACTTAAAAATATACTACATTTTTAGAAATAGTTTAATTTCTTATAATATGCTAAAATAAAAAATAAATAATTAAAAACAATTTTATAAAACTTCATAATAATTTATATATTTTTTTAACTATAAATTCTGTTTAAAAAAAGTACTTAAAAATCTACTACTTTTTTAAAAATTCTTCAATTTCCTACTTTATGCTAATTTTATGTAACGAAAACAATTTTATAAAACTTCATAATAATTTAGCATTTTTTTTACTATAAATTTTTAAAAAAAGTACTTAAAAATATACTACTTTTTTAAAAATGCTTCAATTTCCTACTTTAAGGGAAGTTTTTGTAACGCAAACAATTTTATATCACTTCCTAATAATTTTAAAATTTTTTGTGGTATAAATTTTGTTTAAAAAAAGTTCTTAAAAATCTACTACTTTTTTAAAATGCTTCAATTTCTTACTTTAAGTTAATTTTTAGCAACGCAAACAATTTTATATTGCTTCCTAATAATTTAAAAATTTGTTGTTATATAAATTTTGTTTAAAAAAAGTACTAAAAAATCTACTACTTTTTTAAAAATGCTTTAATTTGTTACTTTAAGGTCATTTTTTGAAACGAAAATAATTTTATTACAATTTTCGTTGTATAAACTTTTTTAAAAAAAGTACATACTTAAAAATCTACTACTTTTTTAAAAACTATTCAATTTTCTACTTTAAGGCAATTTTTTATAACACAAATATTTTTATAAAACTTCTTAATAATTTAAAAAATATTTCGTTGCAAATTTAAAACCTTAATGACTTTGATATCAATCAAATCAATTCTAATTAAACACTTGTTATGTTTTTTTTAAATAAATATTAAAAAACACTCCCCATTTGCAGAAAAAAAAACATGACCTTCAAATCATTTATTTATTACTTATTTACAACATTTACGTTTTTTTTCGATATTATTTAAATTTATATAAATCTATTTATAATTATGCGTAAAAAAATTGTTTTTAACTTAATTTCTTATTAATAAAATTTATAAGTTTTACATTTTATTTATTTGTTGCTGATTTTTTTTTTTTGAATTAACCTTGAAATCGAAATCCAAAACCTCATAAAACAAATCATGTAGTATTTGTGTTTATTATTATTTAAAAAAAAAACGCAGTTAAAAAAAGTAATAAATATATGAAAACATTTTTTTAGTAGACCTAGATTTAGTTTTTTTTTTTTTTGCAAACACACGAAGTAGTAATAAAAATGTAATTAAAAATTTAAATTCAATTCAAATAATTTATTACTGAGTAATGCTAAGGAATATGTTATTTATGAAATGGTTGGTTTTTTAGTTGGAAATTTCAAGAAGAAGATCAACAACTGTAGTTTTTGACTGGAGTAGATTGATCATCAACAACTTTAGTTTTTGAAAAACTAGTTTGCGATCAGTTCAGAGCAGAGTAGATCATCAATTCTAGTCTGTGATAAGATCAGAGCAGAGTTGATCTTCAATTGTAGTATGTAATCAGTCCAGAAAAGAGTTGATCATCAACTCTAATCTATGATCAGTCCTAAATAGAGATGATCATCAACTTTAGTTTGCGATCATACTAGAATAGAGTTGATCATCACTAGTTCCAGTCTGTGAACAGAACAGAATAGAGTTGATCATCTACTTTTGTTTGGGATTATACTAGAATAGTGTTGATCATCAGCTCTAGTCTGTGATTAGTCCAAAATAGAGTTGATCATCAACTCTAGTCTGTGATCAGTCCAAAATAGAGTTGATCATTAACTTTATATTGTGATCATACTAGAATAGGGCTGATCATTAACTCTAGTCTGTGATTAGTTGATCATCAACTCTAGTCATTGATCAGTCCAGAATAGAGTTGATCAATATTAGTTCTAGTCTGTGATCAGAACAGAAAAGAGTTGATCATCAAATCTAGTCTGTGATCAGTCCAAAATAGAATCAACTTTAGTCTGTGATCACACTGGTTATCAGACTAGAATAGATCAAATCTAGTCTGTGATAAGTCCAAAGTAGAGTTGATCAGTAACTCTAGTCTGTGATCATACCAGAATAGAGTTGATCATCAACTCTAGTCTGTGATCACACCAGAATAGAGTTGATCATCAACTTTAGTTTGCGATCATACTAGAATAGAGTTGATCATCAACTCTAGTCTGTGATTAGTCCAAAATAGAGTTGATAGTCAACTCTAGTCTGTGATCAGTCCAAAATAGAGTTGATTATTAACTTTATATTGTGATCATACTAGAATAGGGTTGATCATTAACTCTAGTCTGTGATCAGTTGATCATCAACTCTAGTCAGTGATCAGTCCAGAATAGAGTTGATCAATATTAGTTCTAGGCTGTAATCAGAACAGAAAAGAGTTGATCATCAAATCTAGTCTGTGATCAGTCCAAAATAGAGTTGATCATCAACTCTAGTCTGTGATCATACCGGTTATCAGACTAGAATAGAGTTGATCATCAACTCCAGATAGAGTTGATCACACCAGAATAGAGTTGATCATCAACTTTAGTCTGTGATCACACCAGAATAGAGTTGATCATCAACTTTAGTCTGTGATCACACCAGAATAGAGTTGATCATCAACTCTAGTCTGTGATCAGTTATAATTAGAGTTGATCGTTTAGTCTGTGATCACACCAGAATAGAGTTGATCATCAACTTTAGTTTTCGATCATACTAGAATGCAGTTGATCATCAACTCTAGTCTGTTATCAGACTAGAATAGAGTTGATCATCAACTCTAGTTTGTGATCAGTCCAAAGTAGAGTTGATCAGCAACTCTAGTCTAATCACACCAGAATAGTCTGTGATCATACCAGAATAGAGTTGATCATAAACTTTAGTTAGCGATCATACTAGAATAGAGTTGATCATCAACTCTAGTCTGTGTCAGACTAGAATAGAGCTGATCATCAACTCTAGTCCGTAAGCAGACCATAATAAAGTTGATCATCAACACTAGTCTGTGATCAGACCAAAATAGAGTTGATCATCAACTCTAGTCTGTGATCAGTCCACAATAAGGTTGATCATCAAATATAGTCTGTGATCAGACCAGAGCAAAGTTGAAGATCAATTCAGTTTATCCTCAATTCTAATCTGTGTTGAGAGTTGATCCTCAACAGATCCTCAACTCTAGTCTGTGATTAGAGAGTAAAGTTGATCATCAATTTTAGTCTCTGACCAGAGTATGAAGTTTATTAACGTGAATAAGGTGTGAAATAAGGTGGTCTGAAGATTCACCTATGACAAATTGTCTGCATGACTCAGCTGCCTGCTCTGGCATGGCATACCGGTAAAAATTTGTGTCTAATAAAAAAAAGTTTCCATAAAAAAAACTACAAATATTTCAAATCAATTTCAGCAATTATGGGCATAAAACCAGGGGTGTGGTATTAGATAAATGACTAAACACGTAATTAATTTGTGGATCTTGGTTGTATGAACAACTCATAGTTTTCAAATAAGAAAGGGGAAACTAAAAATTGGTGGGGCAACAATACTATAATTATTATTAGCAACATATTTAATTATTTTTTATATAAATAATAAACAAATAAATTTAATTAAAACATTCAAACAGAAACAAATAAACAAACCAATATACAAAAACTTAGGTAAATTAACAACAACTACAATTATAACAATAATAATGACAGCAAATAACAACACCAACTGAATGCACTAAAATAAACAAGAGTTGTTGTTGTAGTTGCTGTTGCTATTATTGTTTCTATATCGGTTTTAATATAATATATTTCTACTACTAAAATATGTATAGCGGGTTTTTCTCTTCTTCTTCTTTAATTTAGTAGTAGTATTTCACTTGAATACTTAAATACCTCAACTACAGCAACAACAAACTACAACAATAATGTTGACAACTACAGCAATATAGCAACAGCAACAACAATAATCATAATAATGATACTTGTACTTGTGTATTAAATAGCAACAACAAATACTACATTGAGTGAATTAAAAAAAAAATTGAAATACAAAAAAAAACTTAACGCAGCGTCAAAAAAACCTTGACATACTTTTTGCGCGAGCGCGCGCCTTACAATAATTTTTTTGTTGTTGCTTTATTTGTTGCTGTATTTCGTTTTTTTTTCTATATGTATTTTTTTTCAACAACAACATACAAACAAACACAAATTAAACAAAATAATAGCAATAATAATAAAAACAACAACAACTGCAGTAAAAATAAAAATTATATACAAACACTTTTAAACATTTGAGACAGAGTTGCCAGCAAGTATAATGAAAACTCTACCGTAGACAGCAACTTGAGTTGATTAACTCAATTCTAGTCTAGACAGCAACTAGAGTTGATCAACTCAACTCTTCTGTAGACAGCAACTTGAGTTGATCAACTCAACTCCACTTTAGAACAACTACAGTAGATTAACTCAACTCTACTCTAGACAGCAACAAGAGTTGACCAAAGTAGCACTACTCTAGATAGTTACTAGAGTTGATCACCTTAATTTTACTTCAGACAGCAACTAGAGTTGATAAACTCTACTTTAGACAGCAACTTGGGTTGACCAACTCTACACTACTCTAGACAGCAATAAGTGTTGATCAAGGCAGCTCTACTCTAAACAGCAACTAGAATTGATCAACTCAACTTTACTTCAGACAGAAACTAGAATTGAACAACTCAACTCTTCTCTAAACAGCAACTTTCCTCCAGTCAGCGACTAGAGTTGATCAACTCAACTCTCCTCCAGTCAGCGACTAGAGTTGATCAACTCAACTCTCCTCCAGTCAGCGACAAGAGTTGATCAACGTAATTCTCCTCCTGTACGCGATTAGAGTTGATAACCTCAAGTCTCCTCCAGTCAACGACTGGAATTGATCAGCTCAACTCTCCTCTGGTTAGCGATTAAAGCTGATTAACACAACTCTACTCTAGACAGCAACTAGAGTTGATCAACTCAACTTTCCGCTATTCAGCGACTAGAGTTGACCAACTCAACTCTACTCTAGACAGCGACTAGAGTTGATAAACTCAACTCTACTCCATTCAGTGACTAGTGTTGATCAACTCAACTCTCCTCCAGTCAGCGACTAGAGTTGATCAACTCTACTCTACTCCAGTCAGCGACTAGATTTGATCAACTCAACTCTACTCCAGTCAGCAACTAGAGTTGATCAACTCAACTCTACTCCAGTCAGTGACTAGAGTTGATCAACTCAACTATCATCCAGTCACCGACTAGAGTTGATCAACTCAACTCTCCTCCAGTCAGAGACTAGAGTTGATCAACCCAACTCTACTCCAGTCAACGACTAGAGTTGATCAACTCAACTCTTCTCCAGTCAGCGACTAGATTTGATCAACTCAACTCTCCTCCAGTCAGCGACTAGAGTTGATCAACTCAACTCTCCTCCAGTCAGGGACTAGAGTTGATCAACTCAATTCTCCTCCAGTCAGCGACTAGAGTTGATCAACTCAAATCTCGGCTAGAGTTGATGAACTCAACTCTACTCTAAACAGCAACTATAGTTTATGAACTCAACTCTCCTCCAGTTAGTGTCTGAAGTTGATCAACGTAATGCTCCTCCTGTACGCGACTAGAGTTGATAACCTCAAGTCTCCTCCAGTCAACGACTGGAGTTGATAAGCTCAACTCTCCTCTGGTTAGCGATTAAAGTTGTTTAACACAACTCTACTCTAGACAGCAACTAGAGTTGATCAACTCAACTTTTCGCTATTCAGCGACTAGAGTTGACCAACTCAACTCTACTCCAGTCAGCGACTAGAGTTGATCAACTCAACTCTCCTCCAGACAGCGACTAGAGTTGATCAACTCAACTCTTCTCCAGTCAGTGACTAGAGTTGATCAACTCAACTCTCCTCCAGTCAGCGACTAGAGTTGATCAACTCAACTCTCCTCCAGTCAGGGACTAGAGTTGATCAACCCAACTCTCCTCCAGTCAGGGACTAGAGTTGATCAACCCAACTCTCCTCTAATCAGCGACTAGAGTTGATCAACCCAACACTCCTTCAGTCAGCGACTAGCGTTCATCAACTAAACTCTCCTCCAGTAGGCGACTAGAGTTGATCAACTCAATTCTCCTCCAGTCAGCGACTAGAGTTGATCAACTCAACTCTCCTCCAGTCAGCGACTAGAGTTGATCAACTCAATTCTTCTCCAGTCAGCGACTAGAGTTGACCAACTCAACTCTACTCCAGTCAGCGACTAGAGTTGATCAACTCAATTCTTCTCCAGTCAGCGACTAGAGTTGATCAACTCAACTCTCCTATAGTCAGCGACAAGAGTTGATCAACTAAACTCTCCTCCAGTCAGGGACTAGAGTTGATCAATTCAATTCTACTCTAAACAGCAACTAGAGTTTATGAACTCAACTCTCCTCCAGTTAGCGACTAGAGTTGATCAACGTAATTCTCCTCCTGTACGCGACTAGATTTGATCAACTCCTCCAGTCAACGACTGAAGGAGACTGTCTAGAGAAGTTGTTACTCTAGACAGCAACTAGAGTTGTTCAACTCAACTCTCCGCTATTCAGCGACTAGAGTTGACCAACTCAACTCTACTCTAGTCAGCGACTAGAGTTGAACAACTCTATAGTCACCGACTAATCAACTCAACTCTCCCCTAGTCTCTAGTCCTGTAGTAAATGACTGGACTTGATCATTTCACCTTAATTTTCCTCTTAAATCAAACGCATATGGCAACTCTGCCTATAATTTTTTCAAAATAGAAAAAAAAACAACTATAAAAATAAACACAAACATATGACTTAATATAAAAATCTATACATATATACGACTGTCAGTCTGTATATACACAACAAAAACAACACCACCTCATTACACTAAACAACAACAAAAAAGCAAGTAAGAAAAAACAATTTATAGCAAAAAACTACAACAAACATACAACACTATATAATATATTGTGTTTAGCCAGGGCCATATACGACCGCAATTTCATTTTCGAGGAGGAGGTCAGTTAAATGCGACGCGTGATGAGCAATAATATTGCATTTTTTTTAATACTATTGTTGCTGTTTTTGTGTGTTTGTTGTTGCATATTATTCTAATTTGTTTGTTGTTATTGTAAAATTTTACAAACAAATTGTTTTCAATGTAAAAATTGTTTGTAGAATTTCTCAAAAAAAAAATTACTTAAATAATTTTGAATATTTTTTTTTGTAAATTGCTTATTTTGACAAAGATTTGGTAGCGTTTTGTAGGATGACAAATGTGATCGTGTCTTTCTTTCCTAACGATCATGTAAGTTGATCAATTTTTCAAACTCTAGTCACTGACTAGAGGAGTGTAGTATTAACTTTAGCGGGTGAATAGAGGGGAGATGAGTTGATCAACTCTGGTCGGTAATTAGGGGTGATCTTGTCCACTGTAGTCGGTGATTAGAGGAGAGTTGAGTTGACCTACTCTAGTCTCTGACTGGAGGAGTTGATCAACTCATCTCTAGACTAGACTCTAGTCTTTGACTGATCTCCTCTGGTCTTTGGTTAGACTAGAGATGAGTTGATCAACTCTACTCTAGTCAAAGATTAGAGTTGATCAACTTAACTCTAATCTAACCAAATACCAGAGGAGATCAGTCAAAGACTAGAGTCTAGTCTAGAGATGAGTTGATCAACTCTACGCTGGTCAAAGACTATAGTTGATCAACTCTACTCTAGTCAAAGATTAGAGTTGATCAACTTAACTCTAATCTAACCAAAGACCAGAGGAGATCAGTCAAAGACTAGAGTCTAGTCTTTGACTAGAGTAGAGTTGATCAACTCTAGTCTTTGACTAGAGTAGAGTTGATCAACTATAGTCTCTGACCAGCGTAGAGTTGAGCAATTCTAGTCTAGTCTTTGGTAAGGTTAGTGTTGAGTTCATCAACTTTAGTGTTTGACTAGAGAAGAGTTGAGGTGAGCAACTCTAGTCTTTGATTATACTAGAAATAAGTTGATCTAATCTAGTCTTTGACTGTTCTTCTGTAGTCTTTGGTCAGGTTAGAGTAGAGTTGATCAACTTTAGTCTTTGACTAGAGTAGAGTTGAGTTGATCAACACTAGTTTTTGACTAGACTAGAGTTGAATTGATAAACTCTAGTCTTTGACTAAAGCAGTGTTGATCTACTCTAGGCAATGATCAACTCTAGTCTCTGACTAGACTAGAATTGATGATCAACTCTAGTCTCTGACTGGAGTAGAGTTAATGATCAACTCTAGCCTTTAATTAGATTAGAGATGAGTTGATCAACTCTAGTATCTGACTAGAGTAGAGTTGATGATCAACTCTAGTCTCTGACTAGAGTAGAGTTGATGATCAACTCTAGTCTCTGACTAGAGTAGAGTTGATGATCAACTCTTGTCTCTGACTAGAGTAGAGTAGATGATCATCTCTAGTCTCTGTCTAGAGTAGAGTTGATGATCAACTCTAGTCTCTGACTAGAGTAGAGTTGATGATCAACTCTAGTCTCTGACTAGAGTAGAGTTGATGATCAACTCTAGTCTCTGACTAGAGTAGAGTTGATGATCAACTCTAGTCTCTGACTAGAGTAGAGTTTATGATCAACTCTAGTCTCTGATTAGAGTAGAGTTGATGATCAACTCTAGTCTCTGACTAGAGTAGAGTTGATGATCAACTCTAGTCTCTGATTAGAGTAGAGTTGATGATCAGCTCTAGTCTCTGACTAGAGTAGAGTTGATAATCAACTCTAGTCATTGACAAGAGTAGAGTTGATGATCAACTCTAGTCTCTGTCTAGAGTAGAGTTGATGATCAACTCTAGTCTCTGTCTAGAGTAGAGTTGATGATCAACTCTAGTCTCTGACTAGAGTAGAGTTGATGATCAACTCTAGTCTCTGATTAGAGTAGAGTTGATGATCAACTCTAGTCTCTGATTAGAGTAGAGTTGATGATCAACTCTAGTCTCTGATTAGAGTAGAGTTGATGATCAACTCTAGTCTCTGACTAGAGTAGAGTTGATGATCAACTCTAGTCTCTGACTAGAGTAGAGTTGATGATCAACTCTAGTCTCTGACTAGAGTAGAGTTGATGATCAACTCTAGTCTCTGACTAGAGTAGAGTTGATGATCAACTCTAGTCTCTGATTAGAGTAGAGTTGATGATCAGCTCTAGTCTCTGACTAGAGTAGAGTTGATAATCAACTCTAGTCATTGACAAGAGTAGAGTTGATGATCAACTCTAGTCTCTGTCTAGAGTAGAGTTGATGATCAACTCTAGTCTCTGACTAGAGTAGAGTTGATGATCAACTCTAGTCTCTGACTAGAGTAGAGTTGATGATCAACTCTAGTCTCTGACTAGAGTAGAGTTGATGATCAACTCTAGTCTATGACTAGAGTAGAGTTGATGATCAACTCTAGTCTCTGACTAGAGTAGAGTTGATGATCAACTCTAGTCTCTGACTAGAGTAGAGTTGTGATGATCAACTCTAGTCTCTGATTAGAGTAGAGTTGATGATCAACTCTAGTCTCTGACTAGAGTAGAGTTGATGATCAACTCTAGTCTCTGACTAGAGTAGAGTTGATGATCAACTCTAGTCTCTGACTAGTGTAGAGTTGATGAGCAACTCTAGTGTCTGATTAGAGTAGAGTTGTGATGATCAACTCTAGTCTCTGATTAGAGTAGAGTTGATGATAAGCTTTAGTCTGTGACTAGAGTAGAGTTGATGATCTACTCTAGTCTTTGGTTAGGTTAGAGTTGAGTTGATCAAATCTAGTCTTTAACTAGAGTAGAGTTGATCAACTCTAGTCTTTCACTAGAGTAGAGTTGATTATCAACTTTAGTCTGTGATTAGAGTAGAGTTGATGATAAGCTTTAGTCTGTGACTAGAGTAGAGTTGATGATCAACTCTAGTCTCTGACTAGAGTAGAGTTGATGATAAGCTTTAGTCTGTGACTAGAGTAGAGTTGATGATCAACTCTAGTCTCTGACTAGAGTAGAGTTGATGATCAACTCTAGTCTCTGACTAGAGTAGAGCTGATGATCAACTCTAGTCTCTGACTAGAGTAGAGCAAATGATCAACTCTAGTCTCTGACTAGAGTAATTCTAGTCTTTGACTAGATTAGAGTTTAGTAACAAGTTTGCAATGTTTCAAAGCTCTGTTGAAATCAATCTAACCTTAACCTCGACAAGAAGTTATATTTCTTCATTAATTTTTCCAGAATCCCAAAAAGATATTTCCTGGAATCCCCACCATTAAATATAAAAACATTCTAAATGTCATGTTGCTAACACAACTTTAGAAATTTATATTTTATAACTGAAACACAGCAACAGCACATTTTCCAAGTTCATTAAACAAACATTGACTAGAAAAAAAATCAATTTATAATTTTTTTTTTTTGGTTCACTCAATTAAGTCTCTTTAAAGACACGGACATGACAAACATTTTTCTAATTTTAACATACTTATAGAGGCAACTGAGGATATTACAGTTTTTCGCCCTTCCACCTAAAATGTATGTTTGTCCAATTTTATTGCTTTTAGTAGGTCATGTTCCAGTTAATGGGGTTTTTTGTTTTCTTTAAACAACTCTACTCTTGCCTAGAATTTTATGCTCTTTTTTTCCATATTACTTTGTTACTGTGGATGTTTTTAGAGTGAATATAAGAAGAGTAATACAAAACGCAACAAATTCAAAATGAAAAACTTTTAAGCCAAAACCTCCAGAAATTTTCTAGGAATTTACTTACCACCCGCCAGCAAACAAGCTGAGGCAAGAAAAGGAAGGAAATGTTTCAACAACACCCACCAAAAAAAAAAAACATTAAATAAACCAATATTACCAACAACACACCCCATGACCCATAAACAACAAAAACAAAATTTTGAATACTTTTATACACTAACAAGAGAAATAAATATTATTACAACAATTACAAAAAAAGAATTAAGCAACAACAAAATATAAAACGTTTAGTTTACTCGGAAACCAAGTAGAAAAATTTCCAAATATATTTTATTTTGGATAATGATGTTGTTGGTTTTTGTTGTTGTTATTGTATAAAGTAGCATTAATAATAAAAAAATATTCATACAATTTTATCACAGTTTGTGTGTCTGTCGGTCTGTGTGCGAGTGTGTGCTTTTGAGTGCTCGAGACCAACCACATTTGTTTCTGAACCTTACACAATAGTATTCCTGGTGTGACTTTCTTGTTTGGGAAGTAAATCGTAAGACATTGTGTGTGTGTGTGTTTTAGAATAAACATAAATTATTTATTTATAAAATAAACATTAGAATGTTTTTGGGAAATAGTAGATCTGCAGTAAGGGGCCGGGTAATAGCAGAGGGATTATTTATAATTTGTAGAAAATTCGAGAATGTTTATCGGAAGGAATGGTTTAATTAAGGCAGATTACACTTATTTATTTAGAAATACAACAATTTTAGCAGCAACTTTGTTTAAGTTCTTGGAGTCTGTGGCAAAAAGAGCCACCAAGTTTCGGAGTATCCAGAGTAGAAGATCAGTATCTGAAGTGTTAGTCTAATGAGGAGCCGAATCAATAGAATAGTTATCTTAAGTTAGGTGGAGAGGAAATTTCGTTATCCTCTTCTTATGCTATACATTCGTGTGAACCTGTTCGTACAATTTTAGTTTGTTGTGTTCGTAATTCTACCCATGTCCCCTTAGAATCCGTGCTTCCTCATTCTTCAATGAATTTCTGGCAATGGCACAGAAAGATTTGTAGAGCTTCTCTGTTCTCTCCGCATGCTTTGCATTCGTCTGAACCCGTTCAATCTGAAGAGTCTTCTTGTTCTCTTTCCTGAAAGCCTGTTAGTGACAAAGAAAGATTTGTAAAGCTTCTCTGTTCTCTCCGCATGCTCTACATTCGTTGTAAAGTTGTGCTCTTAGTAGTTTTCTTAAGTTAGCTCTACATTCGTTTGAATCCGCTCGTACAATTTTGGTTTCTTGTGGCCGAAATTCTACCCATGTCCCCTTAGAATCCGTACCATCATTCTAACCTCAGACTTCTTAATTCTTCAATGAATGTCTTGGCAATGGCAAAGAAAGATTTGTAAAGCTTCTCTGTCCGCATGCTCTGCATTCGTCTGAACCAGTTCAATCTGAGGAGTCTTCTTGTCCTCTTTCCAGAAACCCTGTTAGTGACGAAGAAAGATTCGTAGAGCTTCTCTTTCCACTCTGCATACTCTTCATTCGTCTGAATCCGCTCGTCTAATTTTGTAAAGTTGTGCTCGTATACTTGCCTAAGAATATGTACAATTATACTTACCTCCTCCGAGGAGTCTTTTTGTGGCCGAAATTCTACCCATATCCCCTTAGAATCCGTATCATCATTCTAACCTGAGACTTCTTCATTCTCCAATGAATGCCTTGGCAATGGCAAATAAAGATTTGTAGAGCTTCTCTGTTCTCTCCGCTTGCTCTATATTCGTCTAAAGCCGTTCAATCTGAGGAGTCTTCTTGTCAACTTTCCTGAAAGCCTGTTAGTGACAAAGAAAGATTTGTAGAGCTTCTCTTTCCACTCTGTATACTCTTTATTCGTAGAGTTGTGCTCGTAAACTTGCCCGTGTCCGCTAAGAACATGTAACTTTAAACTAACCTTCTCCGAAGAGTCTTCTCGTTCTCTGTTCTATAGGGTTATGTTGCACAAGATCGTTGTGGTTCCACCCACATTATTCCAAGTGTCTGCATGGGATTCTCTCGCCCATGTGTTTAATTCACCCTTCTAGCGACGAACTCCCCCAGTTTAGGACCATCTGTGCAGCCACGGATGCTTACTGTTGTTTGCTCTAATGATATTCTATCTCAGTGTCCCAAAGTTCCCAACAAATTCTTTGTGTGATGAATGTGAACATTATGCCAAATCCAGCGTCTTTGTCGGCCAGACATCAATTTAGTTCAGAAAAGGTGTAAAAGCTGGACTAAAACCCTAAAGTATATCAGAACAAGAACGTTTACTACCGCAAACTGCATGACTCTTAAAAGACTCCTCAATAAAGAAGGCTTATCAGAACCAAAGCTTTGAATTCCTTTAGCTTAAGAATGAATAACAGCTTCCAAATTTGTCTTTTCATAAAGCTTCTATGATCAAGCAAGTTGGAAATGCCTGAAGCGTCACTGCCAGAGTATCGCCATAATCCAGAATAGTTCTGACAAGGCACGGTAGCTCGAATTTAACCATAAGCTATATCAAAACTGAAATTGCGAACTCTTGAAAGACTCGCCCAACAAAGGGGACCCAGTCAATACCAAAGCTAAGAATCCCTTCAGTTCTTGAATGAACAGTAGCTTTCGAAGTAGACATTTTTATTACAATCGCCGCTTCAAAGTTTTCTCATAAAAGAAGACCTTATCATTTCCAAAACTTAGCATTCATTCGATTCCGAATTTGACCATACCTAAAGCACCAATAATTAGGTGTCTAAGAAGTGTCGGAGCATTGCGCCAGATCCAGCGTCATTGAAATTGACAGAGTAACACCAGACATCAGCCTAGTTCTGACAAGGTGTATGAGAGTTGGACTACACCTTCAGTTTATTCCAAGTAAAATAAAGTGATCGAAGTTTGAAAGAAAACAGGTTTGAAGCTTCATAGGATCATTCTCAATTTCCTCCTTCTGAAGTATAAAAAGTGATCGATGTTTCAAAGAAAATAGACTGGATGTTCTCTACGCTCATTCAAAAAGGACTCGGGTATATGATAGAACAAGCTTCCTTCAATTCCTTCTGGATCAGATAAAGTGATTGAAGTTCCAAAGAGATTAAACTTGATGTCACTATGTAGTAAAAGAAATCAATTCTTGCACCTTCTGTAGCATCATTCACTGAAACGATGAAATGACAAGAGATCATAAAGCAACTTCTCCATCAATTTCCTTTATTCGAAGAGGTAGATCTTCTTCTAAGACTTGTCCTAAACGTGGAAGTTTTAGAAAATATAGATTTAAAGTCTTCAAGGATTGGAAGACGAGTAATGAAAATGAATTGAGCACAAATCGTCTTTCTACGACTTGTTTGGGAGTTTCCCTAAACAAGGAGAAGATACAGTGGAAAGCGAGTAATGGTAATGATCACTTGGATGTCTAAATCTTCTTCGTATGACTTGTTTGGGAGTTTCCCTAAACAAGGAGAAGATACAGTGGAAGGCGTGTAATTGGAATGAGCACTTTGATGTCCAAATCTTCTTTCTACAACTTGTTTGGGAGTTTCCCTAAACAAGGAGAAGATACAGTGGAAGGCAAGTAATGGGAATGATCACTTGGATGTCTAAATCTTCTTCGTATGACTTGTTTGGGAGTTTCCATAAACAAGGAGAAGACAAGATGTCGAGGTTTAAGAGAAGATAGAATTGGATATTTAAAGGATTGGATACATGTTTTTCGCAACACGAACGTAGTAAGGAAGGGTTTAACTGAAGAGTTGAAGTCTAAAAGGATTCGATAACAACGAAGTTAATATGTAGGAAAGATAAAGTTGTCGCGGTTAAATAGAAGCTAGACTTGAAGTCTAGAGGGATTGATTGACCTGAAATGAGAATGACCAAGTGGGAGTCTAAGTTAACGTGCCTGGAAGTTTCCCTAAATGAGAAGAAGAAAAAGTATTGGATGCATGTTTTCCGCAAACGAGGTTATTATCAAGTACAAGGTAAAAGAGATTTGATCTCCCAACCCCAACGTCATGTTTGGGAGTTTTTTTGGAACATTGCCTTAGCACCGCACTTCGGAGTTATTGGGGTTTAGATGTCATACATTGTTAAATTATTTACGTTTCTAATAAGATTGGTTAACGTGGAATAAGAATGTCCTCGTGGGAGAGTATAACTTCTTTCAGCAAGTAGTTTGGGAGTTGTTCTAAACGAGGAAAACATAAAGTTTGCGAACTTTTAAGAG
>NW_023995481.1:0-110554 GCF_015586225.1 Lucilia sericata | reverse complement strand
GGTGTCAAAAATCACACACAGAGACAACATAGAAGAGACAACAAATACATGGAAAAAAAGAGAAAAACAAACATTGTGCAACTTTTTCAATATTGCGGCTGTTGCTGCCTGCCATTGCTGTTGTATATTGAAACCACACTCCTTTATGCGGTGGTGTTTAATTTTCTTTCAGTTGTTGTTTGGGAGTTTCGTTTTTCTTTTTTTTTTTTTTTTCTTTGTAACTTCTACTTTTTCCTTAACATTGGTTTAGATGTTGTTGCTGTTTACAGTTGCCGACGCTGCTGCTGTTTTTGTTGCGGTTTATAATTTAACGCCAAAATATGAATAAAACAGATACAAAACTTACCAAAGTACGATGAGGAGACGTTATAAACTTTATATAACTTTTCCTTTTTGTTGTTGTTCTTGTTGTTTGTCTATTGAAAGGAGGAGAAGAAGAAAAAAACTGAAGTAAATATGGCAAATATATTTGTAAGATAAGTGTGATTTGGCTGTAATAAGAGCAACTAGCAACATTTGTTGCATGCTGTCATTAAAGTGAATGTTTGTTTGTCTGTCTGGCCTTTTGGAGTTTGTTGGTTGCTCTTTTTTTTTTATTGTTGTTGTTGGCTTTTGTTATTGTAAGGCTTCTCTGGCAATCTTTAAGATGTCTGTGATACACATTTCCATTTGTTGGTTTTGTGATTCTTAAATAAAGTTGTGTTTTTTTGCAATTTCTTCTTTGTAAAGAAATTATTTTCTTTATTCACATTATTTTTTTTTTTGCAGTTTTATTGTGAAGTGTTTTGTTTTTAAGCAAATTTTAATTTGCTGCATTTAAATTATTAAGTTGTGGTGGGTATTTTTTGTACTTTTTTGTTTGAAATTTAAACTTTTTATTGCTGGTTTTTTGCTTTTGCTTTTCAAGTGTCAAAATCGGTGTGTTGCTTGCAAATGATTCAACACTTTTTTTGTGAAGCGGAAATGAAGATTTTAACTGATTTGTGGTTGAAATTTTATAATTTTTTAGTGGGTTTTTAATGTAAAGTTTTTTAAATTTTGCATATAATTATGAGAGAAATAAAAACTAATAAGAAAATATTATAAAAGTTTTTGAAAAAATCTTTACTTTGAAAATGTTTCTTCATAAAAATGATTTATTCTCTATGTTCGTTTTAATACAATATCCTTGATCTGGATTATCTCAAGATCTGTATTATGACAAATATGTTTTACAAATGGGTTTATCGGGCAGGTCATGTTATTTGTCTTATTTACTTTAAAGAGTGATCATGTCTACAATTTGCAACAGATCATTTCCAAATATAAGTTGAATATTAAGAAAATGTTTTCCTCACTAAACTCATTCCTTTATTGTCTTTCAATTGTCAATTTGTCATAGCAACTTAGTGAAGCGATGAAAATTTTAAAAATTTTCAAGACCTCTATTTAGCTTTTTACATTCTCAACAATTTGCTGCTAGTCAATTTCATTTCCTTAAACTTCTTTGCTATATTAGCATTTATGTCCAAATGATGAAATAGTTTTTGCGACAACAAAATATTCTCAGAATTTTCTGAGAGGCAACAACGAATTTCGTGTACTCTATGGTAAAATTTAATAAAAAATCTTTACTTGATTCAGATGACTTATAGACAGACTATAGATGAGACTATAGATCAGACAATAGTCGAGAATATAGACCAGTCTACAGACCATGCTTTAGTTGAGACTATAGACCAGACAATAGTCAAGACTATAGACCATGCTATAGTCGAGAATATAGACCTGCTTTAGTCGAGACATATAGAACATGCTATAGTCTCAACTATAGACCATGCTATAGTCGAGACTATAGACCAAATTATAGTCGAGCCTATAAACCAGATTATAATCGAGACAATAGATGTGACTACAGTCAATATTATAGATCAGACTGTAATCGAATACGTAGACCAGACTAAAGTCAAAAATATATGAGAGATTGGGGTCGATACTATATACAATACTACAGCCGAAACTATAGGCGACACTATAGACCGGACTATAGTAGAGATTATAACAAGACTATAGTCGAAACCAGATTATAATCGTAACTATAGATGTGACTAAAAACGATTTTATAGGACAGACTATAGTCAAATACATAGACCAGACTATAGCTGAGACTATATGATCTCGACAACGAATTAGTCGATACTATAAATAGAACTATAGTCGATACTATAGACTAGACATTAGTCGAGACTAAAAACCATATTATAGTTGAGGGTATAGACAGGAATTAAGGCGACGTTATAGACCAAATTATGTATCAGACTATAGTCAAGACTATATACGACATTTTACCATAGACTTGACTATAGACGTCGATATGATAGATCAGACTATAGACGCATACAAAGACCACACTATAATTGAGACTTTATGTGAGACTAGAGTCGATACTATAGACAGGTTGGTTGGTTTGTTAAAGTCGTAGTTCACTGCGCGCGAACATGCAAGTAGAGTTCAAAAGACTTCGTTTTGAACGAACCACTCCACTCGTCAGATGTACTATGGTATAGTGTTAAATCCAGCCTGAAGCCTTGAGATGTGTATAAAATTTAGATTTCGACAACGAATTGTTGCAATGTTGTCAACATAACATAGTGTTGTCGTACGTATGTATGTATATACTTTGACAACGAATGGTATTGAAAAATTATAAACAGTTTGGTGTCAATTTGGTAACAGGCGTGTATATTTCTTTTTCCCTCTGTATAGTACAAACTATAGACCTGAGTAGATCCAAGTCAGTTCCTTGTACTCTCGGGCCATGTAACAAACTGTTTGATAAACTAATATTTTCACACTTGTCTCAGTGATAGATACATATAACAAACAGAAATCCAACACTTGACGTTTGTGTATTTAAAGGTATTTTGTTAAAATTTCTACAAATATTTTCCTTTACGAAATTTGTGGCGCCGCTAAAAGTATTTATTTGTTGTGACATTTAACAAAATACTTAAAAAATTGTAAAAGAAAAATAGAAACATTAAAAAATCCCTTTAGATTGAAAATAACTAAAAAGACTTAAAACACAACAGCAACGTCAAAGAAACAATTAAACTAATGATGCTGTGGGATTTAATTGTTGGCAATAAAATGCAGCTAGAGCATAAGTAACAATAGCAACAATTTCAAACTACAGGCAACTTCAACACAAAACAGCCAGCAACAACGAAAATAATTGCATTTTGCAAATGAAACAAGAAATCGCGGAAAAATTACATACTTAAAATCCCTCAAGTACTGGGTATGAAAATTAAATAGAACTTGTTATACATTTTTTTATTTTTTTGGGTCTAGAGAAAAAACGCTGCAGCTAACTAGCTGCACAAGTTCAAGTTTGAAAATTCACTATAAACTAGTGACTTGTAGATGCAATTTTTTCCTCTAGCTTTTGTTTTATTTTCTGCTAACTAAATATCTTTAGACATTTAATGTCATGTAAACTAAACAGAAAATGTTGTTAAATTGAAAGAGTGCAAAAAAAAATTATACGAAATAAAATAAAAAACAACAACATTTAGCAAAACTACATGACATCTAACAAATACGAAGATGTATTTTTACATACATACATATGTAAGTATGTATGTATGTAGGCACGTAATTGTTATTGAGCATGTAAAAGTTGGTACTTTATTGGGTACTTTTTTGAAATAAAGGATTGTGCGAAAGGACCAAAAAGTTGAGATCTACAATCCTATGAGTAATATATTAATAGAAAAGGTACCTTTGATTTCCCCATTTACGGACTTATCTATTTTACTTATTGTATCTGATATTTGCTGATAAAAATAAAAAATTCTATTTCAAAAAGTACTTTTTAAGTAAACATTGGTACATTTTGTTATTATATTTAAACATTCCTGCTTGCATATTAAAAAACGACATTACATTTGCAACAAGTATTTGTATGTTGCAAATGATTGACACACAAAATTGTTTCTATTTGAAAATTGTTAATGTTGTTCTCATGTTTTTTGGGGTATGTGTACAAAAAAAAAAAAAGATAGTATGTGACAATCGAAATTACAAAATTTTAAATGAAACATGAATGTCTGTATTTGCACGACTTTTTCTGAATATAAGACAAAAAAGGCACTAGACATACATACGTAGGTTGGCTGAGAAATATGTGGAAAAGTTGTAATAGGCAATCATAGTCCTAAGAGTACTTTGTTTGCTTTCTTTACTTAGCAAATTGCTGATTAACCCCCATTTTCACCACCTTTAGTTAACGTTTAACTGGTAGTTATTCTTTCAGTTAAGACAATTTTTGTATGAGAACTGTCAATATATCTTAAAGATCAGACTGTAGTCGAATACGTAGACCAGACTAAAGTCAAAATATATGAGAGATTGGGGTCGATACTATATACAATACTACAGCCGAAACTATAGGCGACACTATAGACCGGACTATAGTAGAGATTATAACAAGACTATAGTCGAAACCAGATTATAATCGTAACTATAGATGTGACTAAAAACGATTTTATAGAACAGACTATAGTCGAATACATAGACCAGACTATAGCTGAGACTATATGAGAGACAATAGTCGATACACTAAATAGTACTATAGTCGATACTACAGACTACACTTCAGTCGAGACTAAAAACCATATTATAGTCGACGGTATAGATAGGAATTAAGGCGACATTATAGACCAAATTATGTACTAGACTATAGTCAAGACTATATACGACATTATACTATAGACTTGACTATAGACGTCGATATGATAGATCAGACTATAGACGCATACAAAGACCACACTATAATTGAGACTTTCTGTGAGACTAGAGTCGACTGTTCACTGTGCGCGAACAGTCAAGTAGAGTCCAAGAAACTCTGACTCCACTCGTCAGATGTACTATTGTATAGTGTTAGATCCAGCCTGTAGCCGTGAGAAATCTCAGTATATCTTAAAGGTAAAAAATAACTAGACATGGTCAAAATAGGGGTAAGTAAGCTGAATTCTGAATAATTTTTGATTCAGCTGAGTAAAGTTCTTTTAGATTAGTGTTTAAGCTTAAGTTCAACACTAATCTTAAAGAACTTTACTCAGCTGAATTAAAAATTATTTAAAATGATTTAAATATTTAAAAGATTTATTTTAAAATTTTTGTAAACAGATAAAATTATTCAGCTGAATTATAAATAATAACAGCTAAATTATTTATTTTGTCATATAATTATTTTATAACTAACATCTTGTTAAATTTTAACAGCTGAATTGCAAATTAAGTTAGCTGAATTACATATTTCTAGCTAAATTGAAAAATAATATTAACTGAATAATGTTTTTGTAAGTTTTCTTAACAAAATTTTATCAATTAGCAGTAATTTGGCAGCTGAATTTTAAAAACTCATGGTTGAATTCGATATTTTATTAATTTCTATTAAAATTGAACAGCTTAATTGAAATTTTAGTTAGCTGAATTATGTTTTTGTAAGTTTTATTAATAAAATTTTATTAATTAGCATTAATTTGGCATTTGAATTTTAAAAACTCATGGCTGAATACGATGTTTTATTAATTTCTGTTAAAACTAAACAGCTTAATTGCAATTATAGTTAGCTGAATTATGTTTTATACAATTGAAATTAATTGCCATTATTTTCAAACGATTTGAATCTGCTGAATTGAAAATTACTTAAACTGACTAAAAAAAACCTAAAAACTCATGAACAAAATTATATTTATCAGCAAATTCTGAAAGTTTAGAAATAATTATTAACTAAACTATTTGATGAAGTTAAATAGCTGAAGATAAATCAGCTATATATTTAGCTGAATTGCAAATAACTGCAGTTGAATTTTAAAGTTTAGAATTAATTCTTAACTAAATTTTTTGATAAAGTTAAAACGCTGAATTGTATATAAACTATGATTGAAAATAACTTAAGCTGAATATACAAATATCTAAAAACTACTTAACAAAATTATAGTTGTCTGTTACAATTTTAGCTGAATTGCAAATAACTGCAGCCGATTTTGATAGTTAAGAATAAAATTATATTTTAACTAAAATTTTGATAAACTTACACAGCTGAATTGTATATAAACTAAGATTTCAAATAACTTAAGCTGAATATAAAAATATCTGAAAACTAATTAACAAAAATTGTAGTTATCACTTATAAATTTTGCTGAATTGTAAATAACTGTAGCTGGTTGTAATAGTTTTAAATAGAATTACATTTTAACCAAATTTTTGACAAAAATAAACAGCTGAATTTGATATTTAAAAAATTAGAATGCTGAATATATCAAAAGTACATTAAGCTACGTTTAGAATTATTGCTAATAAAGCCCGAAGTATTATATATTATCACTATTGATTTAAAATTTTACCAATATTTGTTTAGCTGAAAGCAAAAACTGTTAGCTAAATTTGATTTTTTTATAACTAAATTGAAAATTGTCTTCATTAAATGGAAAATTACTAGCTGAGTGATTTGTAAGGGAATATTTATTCTGCTGAATTACTAAAATGTGTTTGCTGAATTCATTTTTTCCGCTGAATTGAAACATTTCTTTATTATAAGAATTATTTTATGCTGAAAGAATTTTAAAGTGAAAAAAACTAAATTTTCTCTGGTTTTGGTAGAAATAACTTTTAATTTCTTTAAAATTTATGAAAATTAATTTCATATCAAAAAAAAAAAATCCTTAAAGATATTCAAATTTATACAATTTTTTAATTAAATAATACCCATTATGATTACAAAACTAAACTACATTTCTTTTCATAAAAATGTCCACAATTATTTATTATTTTCATTTAATAAAAACATTTAATTTTTTTTTATTAGTTTTTAATACACACTTTAATAAACGTTTTATTAAATTGCAACTTTATTGATATTTTTAACAAACATAAACCATTAAATGCTTATTGGAAAAAAAAATTTACTATCAATTTTTAAATTTACTTCCCCATAAAAATGTCTTATAAAATTAAACAGGCTGCAAAGAAAAAAACTTTTTTTTAAATATTTAAAAGTAACCATAAATTTATTATTATCAAGACATTTATCGCACTCAATAACCATCCAGTAACGAGAACCACAATAAAACGCATAAATATTCAATGAAAATTAAAATAAAGTTTAAAACTAAACAAACCACACGCATTTTAAACATGTTAGTTTTTGCTTTAGGTTGTGATTACAAGTTTTACAAAATCAAACAAATCAAACGCCTAAACGTACAAAAAAATTTTCACCCAAAAAAAAAAAAAAAACGCTGAAAAACTTGAACTTAATCAAGGAAAACATTTATTTTTTATTTGTATTTAGTCATCATATTTGTAGAAGTTTAGCTTATAAGTAGTTTTCACTTCAACCATGCAACAAATTTTCACCTATTTAGTTGTTACCACTGAAAGGCGTTTGTCAGTTTGTTTGGCTTGACTGAACTTTATAAGACGCTCCCTAAATATGTAACGTAATGTCTCGTAAATTCAAATTCAAAGATTTGTTTAAGACTTTTGTTTATAAATAAATTAAAACATGGTTGTCATTTTATTAAAACTATTAATAATTTCCTTGTGTGGCAGTCATGGGTATATAATCAAAAACTTAGTATGTGTGCACGCAATTGACATCATTATTTTACTTTACAACATGATTTGCCCAACTTTTCGGTGTAAGTATCAACTAAGCTTTAATCAATTGTTCTTTATAATTCTCATTTAGTTTAAAATATTTAACATTAATATGATTTTGATTCCGTTAAGCAACTGTTAGTAGTTGTTTGTTTTGCAAAAAAAAAAAAAAAAAAAAAATTGTTTGTAACAACCTGATTAATAATTGGGTGAAATTTATTTATTTCTAATTTTCCCATGTGGGCTTATTTCTGTGAGTTTTTCTTCTCAACTGCTTTAAAAATAAATTATCTTCATTATTATTTTCTTGCTATAATTTCAAGTGGGTTTTAGTTTTCATGTTCGAAGTTTTCTTTAGACAAATAAAAAACTATAACTTTATCGTATAAAATAGTTGTAACATGTTTTTTAAAGAAAAATTGTAAAAATTTTTTGAATAATAATAAAAAATGCGTTGGTTTTTATTTCAAGAGAATTTATTTCATCAATTGCAAAAAAAAAAAAAGAAAATCTGCATTTTATTCTTTTTATTTGGACTCAAGTATTGTTCACATTTGTTTTTGGTGTTAAACGATTTCATGTTTTACATATTGTAAACTATGTTTTTGGGTTACTATAGCATTTACATTAAGAATTTGTAACAATTGACAGCCAAGAAGACAGAAAATCTTCAATGTGGGATAAAACTTAGTTTTAAAGAGGAAAAAATGGAGGTATTTGCTTTGAGGACATTTTTGTCTTAAATAAAAGCTGCTACAACGATCGTTTCTCATACTTTGCCGAAACCCACGAAAACTAACACTGTATCAAGGCTTAATCGGCCTTTAATACAAACATAAACTTTAAAACATAAATTCATTCTGTCCCCCCATTTTCACAGCGAAGGTAGTCAAAGAGCTCTCTTATAATATCTCTCTCAGCCTCAGTTTTCACACACCCATAAACTCACACTTGTATAAAATCAAACATAGGCAGAAAAAGTTTTCGTTGTCACTCTCGGAGGTAGTCAAAGAGCTATCTCATGAGCTCTCTCAGCCTCCGTTTTCATACACCCATAAACTCACACTTGTATGAAATCAAACAAAGACAGAAAGAGTTTACGTTGCCAATAGTCTTTTCTGCTCTGAGAATTAGTACAGTGTCTCATGAATTCCATCCAAATATCGTAAAGAGATGACAATTATATAATGCAGTTTAAACTTAGTTGAGTATAGATTCCAAATATTCAAAAACTTTTTTTAGCATAACGTAACTATACAACTATAGTGGGGAGGGTATTATGTGTTTGGGCTGATGTTTGTAACATCCAAAAATATTGGTCCTACACACACCTTAAAGTATACCTATTGGCTCGGATTCACTTTTTGAGTAGATTTAGATATGTCTGTCTGTCCGTCCGTAAGTCCGTCTGTCTGTACGTCTGTGAGTCCATGTAAACTTTGTGAGCACTCTAGAGGACGCAATTTTCAAGATAATACCTTAAAGTAAACCAATTGGCTCAGAATCACTTTTGAGTAGATTTAGCTATGTCTGTCTGTCCGTCCGAGGGTCTGTCTGTCCGTCTGTGAGTCCATGTAAACTTTGAGAGCATTCTAGAGGACGCAATTTTCAATATAATACCTTAAAGTATACCAATTGGCTAGGAATCATTTTTTGAGTCGATTTAGCTACGTCTGTCTGTCCGTCCGTATGTCTGTTCGTCCGTCTGTGATTCCATGTAAACTTTGTGAGCACTCTAGAGGACGCAATTTTCAAGATAATTTGATGAAATTTGTCACATACCCTTCTTTTGACACAAGTACGAAGCCTATTTAAAATCTGTCCATTATATCGTATAGCCTCCATACAACCGTACCCCCCGAATAGGCCTTTTGAACTCATAGGTTAGGTTAGGTTAGGTTGATAGGAGGATGTATACTACATCAAATCCGAAGAAATACACCTAGGCCACTATCGGGCCTGTTGTGCGCTCCAATTCAAGAAAAAAAAAAAAAAAAAAAAAAAAAAAAAAAAAAAAAATTGTTTACTGAATGTTCAAAACTCAGTTTCCTGGACGTAATTCCTAAGAATCTTCCAATCGGTGTTGGTTAAGAATGTTATTTCCGGAATAACATCACTTCCAAGATACTTGGATCTAACTTCGACGAATGCCTGACAATGGCAAAGAAAGTGCTCCAGAGTTTCACTGTCCTCTCCACATGCTCTACATTCGTCTGAATTCGCACGTCCAATTTTGTATAGATGTGCTCGTAATCCTGTGTGTCCACTGAGAATACGTACCATCATACTAACCTCAGACTTGCTCATTTTGAGAAGATTTCTCGTCTTGCTCTCATCAGGGTCACCCCATAGAATCTTTGTGGTTCTACCCACCGTTTCATTATTCCAAGAGGCCTTATGGGATTCTCTCATCCATATTTTTAATTCAGCTTTTGTTGCGTCGAATGGTTTTGCGTTTGTCAGGTTAACTACATCGAGCTCCCTTCCCTTTAAAGCTATTACATTCGCCCTTTCGTTGCCGATTACTCCCGAGTGGCCTGGTACCCATATGATGTGAACCTTACCTCTGGGAGAGTATTCAGTTAAAGCTTTCTTACAATCCAATACGGTCTTAGATTTAATTCTATCACCTGATATCGCACAAATTGCCTTCTGGCTGTCGGTAAATATATTAAGCCCTGTGGGCGCCATATTTATTCTAATCCAATTTACACATTCCGTTATTGCTCGTACTTCTGCCTGGAAGCTTGTGTTATGATTAGGTAAACGGTGGTATATTTCTGTTTCTGGGTCTTCAATATAGAACCCCAGACCCACTTTGTCCCCTAATTTAGAGCCATCCGTGTAGCAACGGATTCCTACTGGTATTTGCTCTAATGTTCCGCTTGACCAAGACATTCTATCTGGGATTAGCGTTTCAAAGTTTCCGACATATTCAGTGTCTGGTATGCGATCAGGCACGTCCGATGAATGTGTATAACCTTCCAATGTGTCCAGTATACATTGATGACGTGTCCTATAACCGTTTTTGGCCAGTTCGCCTAAAGTAAAGAGCCGTTCGGCTGTAAGCGCCGCCTCATATCTTATATATGTTTCAATGGGTGGAATATCTAGCAACGTTTCCAGAGCCTTGGTTGAAGTAGTACACATGGCACCACTTATACCCAAGCAGCATGTACGCTGAACTCCCTGTAGTAGTTTGATATTACACTTTTTGTCCAAAGCAGTCCACCAGATTATTGAAGCATAAGCTAGAATTGGTCTAATTACACTTTTATAAAGCCAATTTGTCATAGTAGGACTAAGACCCCATTTCATGCCTATGGTTCTCCTACATATCGCCCAGCACCGATGTGCCTTGTTGATCCTATCCTCTATGTGGTGTCTCCATTTTAATTTCCGGTCAAGTATTACACCTAAGTACTTAACTTTGTCTGTCACCGGTATCTTCTTGCCCAAGAAGCAAGGTTCAGTATATGTAGAAATTTTTGTCTTTCTTGTGAAAAGACAGATTTCCGTCTTCGCCGGGTTAACATTGAGGCCTCTCGGTTGAGCCCAGCTCAAGGCCGTATTCAGAGCCTCCTCAGCTCTTCTACACAAGTAATTTGGATCCTTTCCCTTTAAAAGTATTACGACATCGTCTGCATAGCAGACAGGTCTAAGTCCTTTCTCGGTTAGGGTCCTTAGGAGGCTATTAATCGTGGTGACCCAGAGTAAAGGTGACAAAATGCCACCCTGTGGTATACCGCGAAATACCTTTTTCCTGATAGTTATATCGTACATCTCGCAGCTTATCCATCTGTTCCTTAGCATGTAGTGATCCAGTTACGGAGCACCCGGTCAACATAAAACTGGTCTAGGGATTGGATAAGGGTATCAGTGTGCACGTTATTGAAAGCGCCTTCGATGTCAATGCATACTGCCAGTGTATACAGTTTGCTATCGAAAGATTCACCTATGTAGTGGACAACTTCATTTAAAGCGGTTTCCACCGATCGTCCCTTTACATAAGCATGCTGCTTATATTTAAGGTCATTGTATGGTATGCTGCTTTTAACCATGCTATCGACTATCCGTTCCAAGGTTTTAAGTAGGAAGGACGTAAGACTTATCGGTCGATAGGACTTAGGTGTCGCATAGCTAGGTTTCCCTGGTTTGGGTATAAATATTACCCTTGCATCCTGCCATTTAACTGGGGTATATGCCAATTTTAAGCATGCAGTGAATATCTGTGACAGATGTACGGAAACCAGTCCCGCCTCCATCTGCAAAAGTGCCGGGAAAATTCCATCCGGCCCTGCAGCTTTATAGGGAGCAAAGCTCTTGATTGCCCCTTTACCATGTCAGTTGTAATAACTATTTCCGTGTTACCCTCCCCTTCCTCCAATATCGGTTCATCTATGTTATTCGATATACCGGGTGGGAAATGAGAATCCATTAGGAGTTTCATTGTCTCCTCCATATCCTCAAGCCTCCTGCCCGTGTCATCGATCATAGATTCCGGTTGGACATGAGTTTTGGATAGGAATTTTTTTATCTTCGATACGTCATTTACGCTATCTACCTGTTCACAGAAAAGTTTCCAGGAGTCTCGTTTGGCTTTTCGAACGATTTTCTTATATTCACCAAGTTTATTACGATACTCATCCCAGTATACTGCGGTCTTTTTACGCCGTGCCCGGTTAAATAGTTTGCGAAGAGTCTTCCCAAGGTTCCGGATCTCCCCAGTTACCCAGGGTTTTTCCTGGGCAGATCTCCGCTCTCGCAGAGGGCAGCTGTCCTCGAACGATTCAACCAGGGCACTTGTGAACGTTTCCACTTTGGCATCTATATCCTCTTTATTTCGACATTGAAAAGTGTCCTGACCTAAACGGTTCTTTAGTAAGTCCCGAACATTGTCCAATTAGTTTTAGACTTATTCCGAAACTTTATCGGCTTTGGTGGTGGCCTTAGTATTTTGAATCTTATGTACCGATGATCAGAAAAGGAGTGCTCGTCCGAAACTCTCCAATCCTGAATTTCGTTTATAAGCTCTTCTGAACATATAGTTATATCTAATACTTCTTCTCTGATTCTATTGACGAAGGTAGCTTTATTACCTAAGTTCAATGTTATCAAGTCTTTAGTATTAAAGAAATCCATGAGGGCTTGTCCCCTGCGATTGGTGTTTGTACTACCCCAAGCTACATGATGCGAGTTGGCATCACAACCTATTACAATTTTCTTATTTTTCTTTGTGCCTCTTCAACCAGTTTCATCAGATCCGACGTTGGTGGTAGTGTCGGAGAATCGAAAGGCAGGTAAATAGATGCAAGGAATATGTTGCCACGACCTTGCTTCAGCACCGTTGCATCCGATGTTGATAATCCTGTTGAGAGGAGAAAACATAAGTTCTTGTGACATAAGATACATGTTCTCGGGCGAGATCCTGTATCAGCGTAGAAAAGTTGGAAATTTACGTGATTTAATCCAGAAACCTTGTTGCGAATCGTCCAAGGTTCCTGGATTAAAGCTATATGTATTTTACCTGTGTTGATTTTAGCCATCAGAGCGTTGGTAGCTGTCTCGCTCCGATGGAGGTTTATTTGGATAACCTCAATCATGGTCATCCATTAAACTGTCTTCCAGCGAGTTGGTGGTCACCTCCTCGCTTTTGGATTTGACTCCTCCGGATAGCCTGAAGTGGCTATTAATGCAGTGAGTACTGTTGATGGCACTGCGGTGTCCTTATCAGGCATAGGAATAGCAATATTTTTAATAGACACATTCCCAATTCTGGAGAGCATTGCTGTTCTGTCTTCTGGCGGGTGAGTGATTTCCTCCTCGCTTTTAGGATTTGACTCCTCAACGTTGCTAGTACTTGCTAATGATGCTTTGGGTACTGTCTTAGGTGTTTTAGTGTCCTTGAACTCATAAATGTATTAAATGTTCTTGTATAATTTGAAAAATAGGCAAAACTTAGTTATATAAATCTTAATGATACTGCCTCATTTGACCCTATCCCCCATACATAGTCCACTTCATAAAATGACTTGATGCTCAAAATTGACTTATAAAAACTAATATTAAGATGATTTTCTGCATAAAAAACTAATGTGGAGGTAAATCTCTCTACCAAAATTTTTAAGTATAGAACCATATTAACTCACTGCCCCCATATAACCCCCTTTTAGAAAATCCCTTTTTTGTCAAAACAAATTGTTAAAATATTTCACGATTAAGGTAAAAATTAAATTAAATACTTTATTATTAATAAATAATCAAAATTTTTAACATAATCACTGGTATAGGGTTTGATATGGTCGGCCATGACCGACTATATATTCTTACTTGTTCTTTGTTACCACAGAATAGCAAATAATTCATGACAAACATAATTCATATACAAGTTTGCATGCAAGTTCATGTATGTGCATGAGTTTTTAAAATAAAAATAATCTAAGTACACAATTCTAGTATATAATACCTATAATATCTTGCAATTGTTGTTAGCAGTAGTTTAAGAAATTAATTTTTATTAAGTTGCTCTGTCATCATTGTTGGCAGTTTTGCAGTATTAAGTACAATTCTTTAAAAAAAACCCTATTCATAGTAGTAATACAATAGTACAACATATTTTATTGTACCCTTCTTTATCATAAAAAAATTTTATATCGTTTGCGACTATCAGTTTTATTCTAATTTAGTTAAGGCAGTCGATTTTTTAATATCCCTTTTTCCATTGAAATCAACTTTCTGAATGAGCAAAACCGATCTGTAATAGATGAGATCTAATGAACATAAGGCAAATAAATATCTTCCTAATCCTTAGGAGTAAGTTATATAATGAACCCTAATGGTTAAATACAACAATTTACAATGTCCCCATATATGTTGTAATCAACTTTCTGAAGTTCCCAGATTTCGATCAACAAAATAGATGAGTTCAAGATATTATTTGAAGGGGAAGGATACATGAGATTCGTTACAGCTGAATATGTTTTAGTGTTTCGTAATAATATTATTTAAAAAGCAAAAACTATACCAGGATTTTCTAGGATTTTTCATTGTATTTTGTTTGTTTATACCTACAAACATTTGTACTTTTAAGACAAGATAAAATAAAAAATAAATTGTTTACGAATACAATACATTTTATGTATAGTTAAAAACAGTTTTGTTATATTTTAAAGATTATTATTGTCATAAACATATGTTGTCTTTTATCTATGGAATTGTATACTATTTAGTTGTATAACTATATTATTTGAGAGCTTAAGGAAAAGAAACCTTTAGGGAAAAAAGAACTGTCAAAAATGAACATATAGAACGCTATAATATTGTGAACATTTGCTCACTACTCTTAAAGTACTGTTTCAACTGGAGTTCTAATTAAAATCATGGAGAACACTTACTAACTATTGTATTTGTAGCACATTCTAGATTGAAACCACTTAGGAATAGATTCGTCTTTTGTCCTCTCTCCCTCTCATTATTCTACTTCTATTGTTTCTAGTGTTTTGTTTCTCTATCTTTAGAAATTCAGACATTTTGAAGGAAATCATAATGGACCTTATTGCCTCAGAGTGGAGTTGGACCTTTTTATGGTTTCTAACCCTATAACCTATACTTTTGTACCACATATGAATCCCCGACCTAGAAAAGATGGATAGCTTCCTCATTTGAGCAGGACATTGGTTGTACTTTGACACTATATCAGGCATCATAGTTACCCTGATGGAACTTTCAATTGGAATGAGATATGTATTAATCGTAGTCGCCTCTATCGATGTTAACACACTGTCGCTCCAAGTTCTCTGTGTCTTTGGACTCCCGAACCGTTGTATATAGCAGATTTGAAGAAAGAGTGTCGGCCTTTTTCTTAACCAACCAAGCTTCAATATTAGTTTTGTTTTAAAAAAATTCGACTACCTCATAGAAAAATATGGACAGATTCCTCGAGTGTGCAGGATGTTAGCAAATTTTTCCCGAACCAATATGTACCACAGATTTTCTTCTCCTTAGAATGTCGATTGTAAGGATTGCGCGGTGGAATTTTTTGGTTTGCCAATGATACGACATTAGAAAAAAGAGAGTCGGCGGGTTATTGAGGACGACGGCTGTTTTATGAAGGACCTTCACGTAGAGTGCTGTGACTTTGGTTTTGTGCTACCAGGTGCTAAGAGGTGCTACCAGTACCCCTAGTCTACCGCAGGGCAAAGCTTCTGTCTTTCTCTGGTCCCGATTATTAGAGAGGTCCCTTCGTGGTAAATATATTCGCGGGAAGAAAATGTCGGTTAAAGACTGATGCACAGTAAAGTTTATAAATCGGGATAAGTTCGGTGCCGTTGCCGAGACAACAGGTACCCCACAGAGTAGTTTAAGCAGCTTATCGTGTGGTTTAAAAAGTACCACAGTGAAATAAGGCCAACGCGGCAATTGTTCACGTAAAGCACTTCAACATCTGTAGATTTGTCAAATGAATGAGATCTGGCAGTATTTTTACCCAACCGGTCAAACTCTGCATTACAACATTTTAAGATGTTTAGTTCCCTGTGAATTTGCTCTAGATCGATTGACCTAAGAGCATTGAGTGCAAATTGTTCGTATTTGCTTCTCAGATGAGTTGGAGGTGTAGCTTGAGTATAAGAAACTTAGTTCCCTGTACCTTTACTCATAATCGGAGTGGGATATTTCACTCTTTTAACTCTCAAAACTAGTTCCTTTTGGTACGGTCCAGACCAACTTTCAATATAATTGTTCTTTTTTACATCATATTGAATCGCGCGTAATGCTCGGGTTCTAATTTTATACATTATAACCCCTTCTTAGGAGCACAATAGATCACGAAGCCTGCTACCAACATACGTACATAGTAGATTTAAAAAACGTTCAGAGATACCCAATGAGTTCAATAGCAAACATTGTTCATATAGTATTCCTATCCTCGTATAGTATTCCTATCCTCATTCAGCACAATGTGCATGAGTCCCCTCACTTCGATTTTATCAAATTCCTTCACATTTTCAAACTGTTACAAAATTCCTAATCTAAAACTTTACACACATTTTGTTAATGGTTGTAAATATACACAGAATTTACCCATAAATATTACTTCTATGACAATTTAATGTCACTTTTCTAACACAATTTTTGCCACAAATCTTATTTATTAGCAGCTAACAAAAATCATTTAAAGATAACAAATTTTTTATTAACTATTTAATTGAACATAATTCTCAGTATTTGTAGATTTATGATGGAGAAAAATAGGAAAAGTATTTCAACACTAATTGGCTGTGTGTGTGAAGAAATGTATCCATAAATGCCAACTAACAAAATGGTCATTAAAACGAAAATGACACGATTTATTTACCAAGGAAATTCAGCATTTTTATACAAATAATAAGCCTAATAAAAAAGTCTGAGAAAAAATACATAAGAATTGATTTAAGTTAACGTTAGTTGTTGGTTGGTATTATTATCATTTAGGAGTCTTTTTCCGGCCATCATCTAATGACCATTATAAAATCGTTTGACTTGAGGTTGTTTATTTCAATATAACGAGTGTCTGTAAGGAATGTAATCATAAATGCTTATAATCCGCTTAAAACATTATTTATTGCCATACTTTTGGAGTTTAAGGCAGAGTTACTAAGCAAAAATCATTGTAGTAAAAAAAGCTAAAAAAAGAATATTGGCAATATAAACTTTCATACATGTGTTATGAGGTTAACAGTATCACTACCCACACCTTGATTCCGATACCACCCACTTGTGTTCAAATAATGATGCTAATAAAGTTATAACAAGTGTTAAATTTATCTTTACTACATACATATTTGCACTCTCTCTTTCTCTCCCTGGCACGAGTAGCTCAATTGAATCTAAGCACTTGTGAGTGAGTCATGTTTGCGATACTTTTGTGAAATCATAAAATTCAATAATATTGTATTAAAACCTCAAAGTGGTTGTCTGGAAAAACACCTCTTTCTTTCACTGTTTATCTTATTCTTATTTTTCTATTTTTCGTTACAAGTATTTGTTGTTCTTGTTGTCATTGTAAGTTGTAATGGTACGTACGCCTTGACCACTGAATGTTTGATCAGTCAAAAGTAGATTTATTGTCATTGCAGTTTCTTGTATCTGGATAAGTGTAAGAAAAAAGTTGTACAGAAAAATAAGTTGTAGTTTGATAACGTTGTAATGTTGAAAATATGATTAGCAGCGTTTGATTTGTTTAAGGTTTAACAACAACTTATGAGAAGATTGTAGACAACCCACTTTGTTTTCTATGTTTTTTGATAAGAGTTAAGAAGAAATGATAACTTGACAAAAACTAGTTTATTAAGTTAAGAAGAATATTCAACAATTTAAAAATACTATAGTGCCACTGTACTTCAGCATATATGGTTTATTTTAGAAGTAATAACATATTAAGTTGGTTCTAAACTACAAAGCTTTATTCGGATTTCGCTCAGTGCGAAAAACGGTTTATGGTTTCTAAATGTATTTGTTCTGGATTATCAAAAATATATCCTATACATTCCTTACAACATCTATAATAAAGTTATTGTGATACTGGTAGAGTGGTTGAACATCGTAGATCTGGTCGTTCGATAAAATTGCAAACTGTCATAACCGTTAAAGAAAATATACCAAAAAGTTCCCTTTTATAGATTTTCAATCAAACAGTACGATATAAGTTTGATTTTATGATTCTCGATATTAGTGTTTATAAGTGAATTTTGTGAATTAAGCCATTTTCTGAAGGGGACTTTGTATGGGGTTCAAATGAGGACCAATCAGCAGTATCATTAAGACTTATATGAAACAAAGTATTGCCGATTTTGAAGTAATACAAGAACATTTTACATATATATAAGCTCAAAAGCCCTATTCGGGGGGCTATACAAAAAAATGGACTGATTTTAACCATTTTCAATAGGCTTCGGCCATGGGTCAAAAGAATAGTATGTGTCAAATTTCATCAAATTATCTTGAAAATTGTGGAAGCACATAGCGAATTCGGCTCAGGAAGTGATTCTTAACGGATTGGTATACTTTAAAGTGTAAGATGTGGGATCAATATTTTTGGATGTTGCAAACATCAGCAGAAACTCATAATACCCTCCCCTTTTATAGTGGTGTAGGGTATAAAATGCACAAGTAGAAAAATGAAAAAGTACCATAAGGGCCCCTTTTATTTCTAATTTACTCTTTATGTTTAATTTCATAGTCCAAAGAAAATACCCATAAAGTACCAGTTGGAGAACGAAAAAGTACCAAAACTCACACAGGGATTTACTCAATAACCTGCATGTATAATTTTACAATTCTAATTAAAACATTACAGAATATCAAAATAAGTACTTTTTGGAAAATGAAAAAGTACCAAAATTACCTTTTCTACAGTATTCCATTCACTCAGGACTCTGAATGTTTTAGGAACAATTATATAGAAAACTCAAAGAGTACCAGTCAAAGAACGAAAAGTACTAAAAATTCCCTTCTATAGATACTCCTGTACATAATTTAATGTTTCTGGGTTAAATTTTATAGAAAACTAAAAAGTATCAGTTGAAAAACGAAAAAGTACCAAAAGTAGTAAGTCATTGGTGCCGGAGTTCTAAATTGCACCCCATTAGTGTTAATAATCTGGCTTAATGGGTTTAAATGAAATATAATTTCCCATATTTATCCCCTTTTGGTACTTTTTTTCTCCCTATTTCAGTAATACCAATTTTATCCTAAAAAGTTCCAATATCTTTGTGGGAGCTAATTATGTACTTCATATACATATATTTAAGTAAATAAATATTTTAAGGAAAAAAGTACCAAATAGGTACAATTTTCAGCCTTTAAATGACCGAATATCCCAAAAGTATTAAATTTGTGTATCTGTGATAGGTCTTCCAGATTTACTCAAATTCTTTATATTACAACTACTCGACATATACATTTTGTATGCCCTTGAAATAGACCCTTTCAAAAATTACAAAACTATTCAGTCATTCACTTACATTACAGCAGATTGACAGATCAAGTCACAACAACAATAACTTTTTTGTTGACTCCTTTTTCAACTTAATGATATTGGTGCTTGTTGCTAGTTATTGTTGCGTGTTCAAAAGTTTGCAATATTAATTCTCGTACTTCGCATTTTATCTTTATCATCATCATTGCAGATTCGTAGATGCTGTTATTGTACCTATTATTGATGCTGCTGTTGTTGTTAGCGATGTCGTCATTATGATTTCAAAGGAAAATTATTGCAATGATACTTATTTAACAACAAACTTATACATATAAAAAAAGATATAATATATCAATGACAAACCAACAAAAAAATGACAGAGAAACGAATGAAACAACACCCTCCCACTCAATATTAGGAAGAAACAATATTTTTTCTCTTGAGTTGCAACATGTTGTTGCAAGTACTTTTCTTTTCACTAAAAGTATCAACAAAAGATATGGTTTTATAATTGTTTGAATGGCAAGAAATGTTTTTGATTTCTTTAAGCGCAATGTTCGGGGTATAGTTCGGACTATAGTGTAAATTATAGGTTGGACTATAGTGTAGACTATAGTCTGGACTATAGTATAGACTATAGTCTGGACTATAGTGTAGACTATAGTCTGGACTGTAGTGTAGACTATAGTCTGGACTAGAGTGTAGACTATAGTCTAGACTAGAGTGTATACTATAGTCTGGGCCAGAGTGTAGACTATACTTTGGACTAGAGTATAGACGAAAGTCTGGATTATAGTGTAGACTATAGTCTATTATGGAGTAGACTACTGGACTAGAGTGTAAACTAAAGTCTGGATTGTAGTGTATACTATAGTATGGACTATAGTGTAGACTACAGTCTGGACTATAATGTAGACTATATTTTCGACAAAAGTTTCGACTATAGTCTAGACAACAGTCTGGACTATAGTGTAGACTACAGTCTGGTCTATAATGTATAATATAGTCTGAGCTTTAGTGTGGACTATAGTTTGGACTATATTCTACCCTATATTGTAGACTACACTCTGGACTACATTGTTGACTTTAGTCTGGACTATATTTTCGCCTATAGTCTGTAGAAGTCTAAAATGTAGACAACAGTCTGGACTATAGTGTAGACTAAAATCTGGACTATAGTGTAGACTATAGTCTGGACTATAGTGTAGACTATAGTCTGGACTATAGTGTAGACTATAGTCTGGACTATAGTGTAGACTATAGTCTGGACTATAGTGTAAACTAAAGTCTGGATTGTAGTGTATACTATAGTATGGACTATAGTGTAGACTACAGTCTGGACTATAGTGTTGGACTATAGTCTGGAATAGAGTGTAGACCACAGTCTAGACTATAGCGTAGACTTTAGTCTGGACTATAGTCTGGATCTAGAGTGTATACTATAGTCTAAAGTGTAGACTATAGTCTGGACTAAAGTGTAGACTACAGTCTGGACTATAGTGTAGACCACAGTCTGGACTATAGAGTAGACTACAGTCTGGACTATAGTGTAGACTACAGTCTGGACTATAGTGTTGACTATAGTCTGGACTATAGTGTTGACTATAGTCTGGACTATAGTGTAGACTATAGTGTGGACTATAGTGTATACTAAGTATAGTGTGGACTACAGCGTAGACTATAGTCTAGACTATAGTGTATAGTCTACACTAAAGTCCAGACTATAGTCTGGACTATAGTCTTGACTTTGAACTGAATTCCTTTTTAAGAAAAAACTAAAATTGTTTAAAGTTAACTTTAACCATTGTATCGATTTACTATTCAGTTGTTATTAATATTCCTGGCAAACTCCAGCCAACGTTTGCTACTCAAGTTTGTCTGTATAATTGTGAGACTGTCTGTCTGACTGGTGTATTCTCCTAGGAATTAATGTTCATTTATTATAGCGCTGCGTCGTGTTTCCTTCTTACCTTATATTAAAGCAGGAGTTTGATTTGTTTTTTTTTGTGTCTAAAGTACTGATATTTATAATGAAACAGAAGGCGTTACACTTTATAAATTTTGTCGTTTTGTTGCGCCGTGTATTGTTCACATTATTGTTTTCTTGTTATAAGACTTAAAAGTCATTGTCATCATTATGATTTCCTGTTTTTGTTTTCCCCCACAACAACATCATCATCCTACAACAATGTCCTTTATAGCTGAGTTGAACACGCTGTAAACTTTGTGTTGGTGTACACCTGAGTAGGTGTGGGTGCTGTTGTTGGGGGTTTTGCTTCCTAGGAAAAGTGTAGTAGGTTTTGTTATAGTTTCTGTTTGAAATAAACAAGACCAACAATAATCATTAATTTTATATTGCCTGTCCGGAATTTATTTTAACTTTATTATCATTAATATTATTATTTGTAATTGATATTGGCTTTCATAATTATTGTTATTATTGCTATAACTTATATTTGTATGTATTTTATTTATAAATTCTATATACCTATTTTACCCCTTAAAAGTATTTTGTTATTATTTGTTTTATTGATTGTTTGGGTAGGTATGTACCTATGTAGGTTTTATTGTAGTTTTCATTGAATTATTTATTTGTATATTTGTTTATGAATTATTCATTAGAGTCTGCTTTAGTTGGTTGTATACTTACTACATTGTATTGTTGTATTAATGCAATATACTACAATCAACAATTAGCATTTTGTCCAGAGTTTTGTCATTTATTTAATTGTCTTTGACCATTAACAATATTATAATATGCATTTGTATAATTATTCATTAGTCGTTAAATTATAGGTTTCATTGAGCACATATGTACATACATAAATACATATGTATAAAGTGTTTATTTGTAAAAAGGAATTATTGTATGGAAGCAATAGTATTTAGTTCCGTACTAGAATAGTACTTGAATAAACGACTTTTGTTCTCTTCTGTTCTAGTTTCCGTTTCAGTTCTATCCATTCTGTTCAAGTTCCGCTCTAGTTATTCACAAGAACTTGAACAATTCAAGTTATGTTCGTTCTGTTCAAGTTCTAGTTCTGTTCAAGTTCTGTACAAGTATTGTTCAAGTTCTAATTATGTTCTTGCTCAGTTCTAGTTCAGTTCTAACTCAGTTCTAGTTCAGTTCTAGTTTAGTTCTAGTTCAGTTCTAGTTCAGTTTTAGTTCAGTTCTAGTTCAGTTGTACTTCAGTTCTAGCTCTGTTCTAGTTCTGTTCTAGTTCTGTTCTAGTTCTGTTCTAGTTCTGTTCTAGTTCTGTTCTAGTCTGTTCTAGTTCTGTTCTAGTTCTGTTCTTTCTAGTTCTGTTCTAGTTCTGTTCTAGTTCTGTTCTAGTTCTGTTCTAGTTCTGTTCTAGTTCTGTTCTAGTTCTGTTCTAGTTCTGTTCTAGTTCTGTTCTAGTTCTGTTCTAGTTCTGTTCTAGTTCTGTTCTAGTTCTGTTCTAGTTCTGTTCTAGTTCTGTTCTAGTTCTGTTCTAGTTCTGTTCTATGTTCTAGTTCTGTTCTAGTTCTGTTCTAGTTTGTTCTAGTTCTGTTCTAGTTCTGTTCTAGTTCTGTTCTAGTTCTGTTCTAGTTCTGTTCTAGTTCTGTTCTAGTTCTGTTCTAGTTCTGTTCTAGTTCTGTTCTAGTTTGTTCTAGTTCTGTTCTAGTTCTGTTCTAGTTCTGTTCTAGTTCTGTTCTAGTTCTGTTCTAGTTCTGTTCTAGTTCTGTTCTAGTTCTGTTCTAGTTCTGTTCTAGTTCTGTTCTAGTTCTGTTCTAGTTCTGTTCTAGTTCTGTTCTAGTTCTGTTCGTTCTAGTTCTGTTCTAGTTCTGTTCTAGTTCTGTTCTAGTTCTGTTCTAGTTCTGTTCTAGTTCTGTTCTAGTTCTGTTCTAGTTCTGTTCTAGTTCTGTTCTAGTTCTGTTCTAGTTCTGTTCTAGTTCTGTTCTAGTTCTGTTCTAGTTCTGTTCTAGTTCTGTTCTAGTTCTGTTCTAGTTCTGTTCTAGTTCTGTTCTAGTTCTGTTCTAGTTCTGTTCTAGTTCTGTTCTAGTTCTGTTCTAGTTCTGTTCTAGTTCTGTTCTAGTTCTGTTCTAGTTCTGTTCTAGTTCTGTTCTAGTTCTGTTCTAGTTCTGTTCTAGTTCTGTTCTAGTTCTGTTCTAGTTCTGTTCTAGTTGTTCTAGTTCTGTTCTAGTTCTGTTCTAGTTCTGTTCTAGTTCTGTTCTAGTTCTGTTCTAGTTTGTTCTAGTTCTGTTCTAGTTCTGTTCTAGTTCGTTCTATTCTGTTCTAGTTCTGTTCTAGTTCTGTTCTAGTTTTCTAGTTCTGTTCTAGCTGTTCTAGTTCTGTTCTAGTTCTAGTTCTGTTCTAGTTCTGTTCTAGTTCTGTTCTAGTTCTGTTCTAGTTCTGTTCTAGTTCTGTTCTAGTTCTGTTCTAGTTCTGTTCTAGTTCTGTTCTAGTTCTGTTCTAGTTCTGTTCTAGTTCTGTTCTAGTTCTGTTCTAGTTCTGTTCTAGTCTGTTCTAGTTCTGTTCTAGTTCTGTTCTAGTTCTGTTCTAGTTCTGTTCTAGTTCTGTTCTAGTTCTGTTCTAGTTCTGTTCTAGTTCTGTTCTAGTTCTGTTCTAGTTCTGTTCTAGTTCTGTTCTAGTTCTGTTCTAGTTCTGTTCTAGTTCTGTTCAGTTCTAGTTCTGTTCTAGTTCTGTTCTAGTTCTGTTCTAGTTCTGTTCTAGTTCTGTTCTAGTTCTGTTCTAGTTCTGTTCTAGTTCTGTTCTAGTTCTGTTCTAGTTCTGTTCTAGTTCTGTTCTAGTTCTGTTCTAGTTCTGTTCTAGTTCTGTTCTAGTTCTGTTCTAGTTCTGTTCTAGTTCTGTTCTAGTTCTGTTCTAGTTCTGTTCTAGTTCTGTTCTAGTTCTGTTCTAGTTCTGTTCTAGTTCTGTTCTAGTTCTGTTCTAGTTCTGTTCTAGTTCTGTTCTAGTCTGTTCTAGTTCTGTTCTAGTTCTGTTCTGTTCTAGTTCGTTTGTTCTAGTTCTTTCTAGTTCTGTTCTAGTTCTGTTCTAGTTCTGTTCTAGTTCTGTTCTAGTTTGTTAGTTCTGTTCTAGTTCTGTTCTAGTTCTGTTCTAGTTCTGTTCTAGTTCTGTTCTAGTTCTGTTCTAGTTCTGTTCTAGTTCTGTTCTAGTTCTGTTCTAGTTCTGTTCTAGTTCTGTTCTAGTTCTGTTCTAGTTCTGTTCTAGTTCTGTTCTAGTTCTGTTCTAGTTCTGTTCTAGTTCTGTTCTAGTTCTGTTCTAGTTCTGTTCTAGTTCTGTTCTAGTTCTGTTCTAGTTCTGTTCTAGTTCTGTTCTAGTTCTGTTCTAGTTCTGTTCTAGTTCTGTTCTAGTTCTGTTCTAGTTCTGTTCTAGTTCGTTCTGTTCTAGTCTGTTCTAGTTCTGTTCTAGTTCTGTTCTAGTTCTGTTCTAGTTCTGTCTAGTTCTGTTTCGTTCTGTTCTAGTTCGTTCTAGTTCTGTTCTAGTTCTGTTCTAGTTCTGTTCTAGTTCTGTTCTAGTTCTGTTCTAGTTCTGTTCTAGTTCTGTTCTAGTTCTGTTCTAGTTCTGTTCTAGTTCTGTTCTAGTTCTGTTCTAGTTCTGTTCTAGTTCTGTTCTAGTTCTGTTCTAGTTCTGTTCTAGTTCTGTTCTAGTTCTGTTCTAGTTCTGTTCTAGTTCTGTTCTAGTTCTGTTCTAGTTCTGTTCTAGTTCTGTTCTAGTTCTGTTCTAGTTCTGTTCTAGTTCTGTTCTAGTTCGTTCTAGTTCGTTCTAGTTCTGTTCTAGTTCTGTTCTAGTTTCTGTTCTACGTTCATGTTCTAGTTTAGGTTCTAGTTCTGTTCTAGGTTCTGTTCTAGTTCTGGTCTAGTTCTGTTCTAGTTCTGTTCTAGTTTCTGTTCTAGTTCTGTTCTAGTTTCTTGTTCTAGTTGCTGTTCTAAGTTCTGTTCTAGTTCTGTTTCTAGTTCTGTTCTAGTTCTGTGTTCTAGTTCTGTTCTAGTTCTGGTTCTAGTTCTGTTCTAGTTACTGTTCTAGTTCTGTTCTAGTTCTGTCTAGTTCTGTTCTAGTTCTGTTCTAGTTCTGTTCTTGTTCTGTTCTAGTTCGTTAGTTCTAGTTCTTGTTCTAGTTCTGTTCTATTCTAGTTCTAGTTTCTAGTTCCGTAGTTCCTGGTCTAGGTCCTGTTCTAGTTTCTTTTCTAGTTCTGGTTCTAGTTCTGTTCTAGTTCTGTTCTAGTTCTGTTCAAAGTTCTGTTCTAGTTCGGTCTGTTCTAGTGTCTGTTCTAGTTCTGTTCTAGTTCTCTGTTCTAGTTCGGTTCGAGTTGCTGTTCTAGTTCTGTTCTAGTATGCTGTTTCTAGTTCTGTTCTAGTTCTGTTCTAGTTCTGTTCTAGTTCTGTTCTAGTTCTGTTCTAGTTCTGTTCTAGTTCTGTTCTAGTTCTGTTCTAGTTCTGTTCTAGTTCTGTTCTAGTTCTGTTCTGTTCTAGTTCTGTTCTAGTTCTGTTCTAGTTCTGTTCTAGTTCTGTTCTAGTTCTGTTCTAGTTCTGTTCTAGTTCTGTTCTAGTTCTGTTCTAGTTCTGTTCTAGTTCTGTTCTAGTTCTGTTCTAGTTCTGTTCTAGTTCTGTTCTAGTTCTGTTCTAGTTCTGTTCTAGTTCTGTTCTAGTTCTGTTCTAGTTCTGTTCTAGTTCTGTTCTAGTTTCTGTTCTAGTTCTGTTCTAGTTCTGTTCTAGTTCTGTTCTAGTTCTGTTCTAGTTCTGTTCTAGTTCTGTTCTAGTTCTGTCTAGTTCTTTCTAGTTCTGTTCTAGTTCTGTTCTAGTTCTGTTCTAGTTCTGTTCTAGTTCTGTTCTAGTTCTGTTCTAGTTCTGTCTAGTTCTGTTCTAGTTCTGTTCTAGTTCTGTTCTAGTTTCTGTTCTAGTTTCTGTTATAGTTCTGTTCTAGTTCTGTTCTAGTTCTGTTCTAGTTCTAGTTCTAGTTCTTGTTCGAGTTGCTGTTCTAAGGTTCCTGTTCTAGTTCCTGTTCTAGTTCGGTTCTAGTTCTGTTCCTAGTTCTGTTCTAGTTCTGTTCTAGAAGTTCCTGTTCTAGTTCTGTTCTAGTTCTGTTCTAGCTTCTGTTCGAGTTCTGTTCTAGTTTCTGTTCTAGTTCTTTCTAGTTCTGTTCTAGTTCTGTTCTAGTTTCTGTTCTAGTTCTGTTCTAGTTCTGTTCTAAGTTCTGTTTCTAAGTTCTGTTCTAGTTCTAGTTCTTAGTTCTGTTCTAGTTCTGTTCTAGTTCTGGTTCTAGTTCTGTTCTAGTTCGTTCATTTGCTGTTCAGTTCTGGTCTAGTTCTGTTTCTAGTTCTGTTCCTAGTTCTGTTCTAGTTCTGTTCTAGTTCTTTTCTAGTTCTGTTCTAGTTCTGTTCTAGTTCTGTTCTAGTTCTGTTCTAGTTCTGTTCTAGTTCTGTTCTAGTTCTGTTCTAGTTCTGTTCTAGTTCTGTTCTAGTTCTGTTCTAGTTCTGTTCTAGTTCTGTTCTAGTTCTGTTCTAGTTCTGTTCTAGTTCTGTTCTAGTTCTGTTCTAGTTCTGTTTCTAGTTCTGTTCTAGTTCTGTTCTAGTTATGTTCTACTTCTGTTCTAGTCTGTTCTAGTTCTTGTTTTAGTTCTGTTTCTAGTTCTGTTTCTAGTTCTGTTCTAGTTCTGTTCTAGTTCTGTTCTAGTTTCTGTTCTAGTTCTGTTCTAGTTCTGCTTCTGTTCTAGTTCTGTTTTTCTAGTTCTGTTTCTAGTGTCTGTTCTAGTTCGTTCTAGTTCCTGTTCTCGTTCTGTTCTATTTCTGTTCTAGTTTCTGGTTCTAGTTCTGTTCCTAGGTCGTTCTAGTTCTTTTCTAGTTTTCTGTTCTAGTTCTGTTTCTAGTTCTGTTCTAGTTCTGTCTGTTCTGTTCCTGTTTCTGTTTCTAGTTCTGTTCTAGTTCGGTTCTAGTTCTGTTCTAGTTCTGTTCTAGTTCCTGTTCTAGTTCTGTCTAGTTCTGTTCGAGTTTGTTTCTATTTCTGTTCTAGCTCGGTTTCTAGTTCTGTTCTAGTTTCTGTTCTGTTCTAGTTCTGTTCAAGTTCTGTTCGAGTTTCTGTTCTAGTTTTCTGTTCTAGTTCTGTTCAGTTCTTGTTCTAGTCTGTTTCTAGTTCGTTCTAGTTCTGTTCTAGTTCTGTTCTAGTTCTGTCTAGTTCTGTTCTAGTTCTGTTCTGTTCTTTTCTAGTTCGGTTCTAGTTCTGTTCTAGTTCTGTTCTGTTCTGTTCTAGTTCTGTTCTAGTTCTGCTTTGCTAGTTCTGTTCTAGTTCTGTTCTAGTTCTGTTCCTCGTTCTAGTATAGTTCTGTTCTAGTTCTGTTCTAGTTCTGTGTTTCTAGTTCTGTTCTAGTTCTGTTCTAGTTCTGTTCTAGTTCTTTCTAGTTCTGTTCTAGTTCTGTTCTAGTTCTGTTCTAGTTTCTGTTCTAGTTCTGTTCTAGTTCTGTTCTAGTTCTGTTCTAGTCATGTTCTAGTTCTGTTCTAGTTCTGTTTCTAGTTCTGTTCTAGTTCTGTTCTAGTTCTGTTCTAGTTCTGTTCTAGTTCTGTCTAGTTCTGTTCTAGTTCTGTTCTAGTTTCTGTTCTAGTTCTGTTCTAGTTCTGTTCTAGTTCTGTTCTAGTTCTGTTCTAGTTCTGTTCTATTCTGTTCTAGTTCTGTTCTAGTTCTGTTCTAGTTCTGTTCTAGTCTGTTCTAGTCTAGTTCTGTTTCTAGTTCTGTCTAGTTCTGTTCTAGTTCTGTTCTAGCTGTTCTAGTTCTGTTCTAGTTCTGTCTAGTTCTGTTCTAGTTCTGTTCTGTTCTAGTTCTGTTCTAGTTCTGTTCTAGTTCTGTTCTAGTTCTGTTCTAGTTCTGTTCTAGTTCTGTTCTAGTTCTGTTCTAGTTCTGTTCTAGTTCTGTTCTAGTTCTGTTAGTAGTTCTGTTCTAGTTCTGTTCTTTCTAGTTCTGTTCTAGTTCTGTTCTAGTTCTGTTCTAGTTTCTGTTCTAGTTCTGTTCGTTCTGTTCTAGTTCTGTTCTAGTTCTGTTTAGTTCTGTTCTAGTTCTGTTCTAGTTCTGTTCTATCTGTTCTAGTTCTGTTCTAGTTCTGTTCTAGCTGTTCTAGTTCTGTTCTAGTTCTGTTCTTCTGTTCTAGTTCTGTTCTAGTTCTGTTCTAGTTCTGTTCTAGTTCTGTTCTAGTTCTGTTCTAGTTTGTTCTAGTTCTGTTCTTTTAGTTTGTTCTAGTTCTGTTCTAGTTCTAGTTCTGTTCTAGTTCTGTTTGTTGTTCTAGTTCTGTTCTAGTCTGTTCTAGTTTGTTCTAGTTCTGTTCTAGTTTTGTTCTAGTTCTGTTCTATTCTTTGTTCTAGTTGTTCTAGTTCTGTTTGTTCTTTCTAGTTCTGTTCTAGTTCTGTTCTAGTTCTGTTCTAGTTCTGTTCTAGTTCTGTTCTAGTCTGTTCTAGTTCTGTTCTGTTCTAGTTCTGTTCTAGTTCTGTTCTAGTTCTGTTCTAGTTCTGTTCTAGTTCTGTTCTAGTTCTTTTAGTTCTGTTATAGTTTTTTTTCTAGTTCTGTGTTCTAGTTCTGTTCTAGTTCTGTTCTAGTTCTGCTGTTCTAGTTCTGTTCTAGTTCTGTTCTAGTTCTGTTCTAGTTGTTCTAGTTCTGTTCTAGTTCTGTTCTAGTTCTGTTCTAGTTCTGTTCTAGTTTGTTCTCGTTCTGTTCTAGTTCTGTTCTAGTTCTGTTCTAGTTCTGTTCTAGTTCTGTTCTAGCTCTGTTCAGTTTCTGTTCTAGTTCTGTTCTGTTCTAGTTCTGTTCTAGTTCTGTTCTAGTTCTGTTCTAGTTCTGTTCTAGTTCTGTTCTAGTTCTGTTCTAGTTCTGTTCTAGTTCTAGTTCTGTTCTATTCTGTTCTGTTCTAGTTAGTTCTGTTCTAGTTCTGTTCTAGTTCTGTTCTAGTTCTGTTCTAGTTCTGTTCTAGTTCTGTTCTAGTTCTGTTCTAGTTTGTTCTAGTTCTGTTCTAGTTCTGTTCTAGTTCTGTTCTAGTTCTGTTCTAGTTCTGTTCTAGTTCTAGTTCTGTTCTAGTTCTAGTTCTGTTTAGTTCTAGTTCTGTTCTAGTTCTGTTCTAGTTCTGTTCTAGTTTGTTCTAGTTCTGTTCTAGTTCTGTTCTAGTTCTGTTCTAGTTTGTTCTTCTAGTTTGTTCTCTAGTTCTGTTCTAGTTCTGTTCTAGTTCTGTTCTAGTTCTGTTCTAGTTCTGTTCTTTTCTAGTTCTGTTCTAGTTCTGTTCTAGTTCTGTCTAGTAGTTCTGTTCTAGTTCTGTTCTAGTTCTGTTATAGTTTGTTCTAGTTCTGTTTTCTAGTTCTGTTCTAGTTCTGTTCTAGTTCTGTTCTAGTTCTGTTCTAGTTCTGTTCTAGTTCTGTTCTAGTTTGTTCTAGTTCTGTTCTAGTTCTTTCTAGTTCTGGTTCTAGTTCTGTTCTAGTTCTGTTCTAGCTCTGTTCTAGTTCTGTTCTAGTTCTGTTCTGTTCTAGTTCTGTTCTAGTTCTGTTCTAGTTCTGTTCTAGTTCTGTTCTAGTTCTGTTCTAGTTCTGTTCTAGTTCTGTTCTAGTTCTGTTCTAGTTCTGTTCTAGTTCTGTTCTAGTTCTGTTCTAGTTCGTTCTAGTTCTGTTCTGTTCTAGTTCTGTTCTAGTTCTGTTCTAGTTCTGTTCTACTTCTGTTTCTAGTTCTGTTCTAGTTCTGTTCTAGTTCTGTTCTAGTTCTGTTCTAGTTCTGTTCTAGTTCTGTTCTAGTTCTGTTCTAGTTCTGTTCTGTTAGTTCTAGTTCTGTTCTAGTTCTGTTCTAGTTCTGTTCTAGTTCTGTTCTGTTCTAGTTCTGTTCTAGTTCTGTTCTAGTTCTGTTCTGTTCTAGTTCTGTTCTAGTTCTGTTCTAGTTCTGTTCTAGTTCTGTTCTAGTTCTGTTCTAGTTCTGTTCTAGTTCTGTTCTAGTTCTGTTCTAGTTCTGTTCTAGTTCTGTTCTAGTTCTGTTCTAGTTCTGTTCTAGTGTTCTAGTTCTGTTCTAGTTCTGTTCTAGTTCTGTTCTAGTTCTGTTCTAGTTCTGTTCTAGTTCTGTTCTAGCTCTGTTCTAGTTCTGTTCTAGCTCTGTTCTAGTTCTGTTCTAGTTCTGTTCTAGTTCTGTTCTAGTTCTGTTCTAGTTCTGTTCTAGTTCTGTTCTAGTTCTGTTCTAGTTCTGTTCTAGGTCTATTCTAGTTCTGTTCTAGTTCTGTTCGAGTTCTGTACTAGTTCTGTTCTAGTTCTGTTCTAGTTCTGTTCTAGTTCTTTCTTTCTTTCTATTCTAGAATTCTAGAATTCCCTTCTCCGAAAATTTTCATCTTATACTACAAAAATCTTCTTAAATTGTATTATAATAATTTCTGCATAATTTCTAATACACACACTTTATTTCCTACAATACCCACACTGTATCTCAACCTACTATATGAAATCTCTATGGTCATAATTCCCTTTACCCATGCCCCTAGTATACAACTCAAGCATAACTAAACAATTCCATTGTTGTCCTTATAATCCACTTAAAACTCTTATGAATATTAATACCCACTACCATCCATATCCATACTCTGTTTCTTGCTCTGGCCAATTGTTTTTCGCGTTAATGCATACTTAATCATTTAAATTGAAAAGAAATACTCAATAAGATACAAATAATCCACATGAAAAGCATATTTTAAGTGGTAAGATTTACTTTAATTTTTCCTCATCTCTTCGATCAAACATCCCTCAGCACATCATTAGTTTTACAGTCACAGACTTCTTACTCATCATTGTACAAGAAACTGCTCATGTTTGTTGTACAATAAAGATTCATTAAATATTCATAAATGTGCTGAAAAGTCATCAATATTGTTACAAACAGAAAATGTTTTTAAATTAACATAAGTTGCGAAGGGCTGAAATTGAGGAGGAGGGTAAATAATTAAAATTCATAAATTGAAGAAATCATTTTATAAATATTCATTAACATTAGATTAATTCTGTAAAAGGCAGGGCACTAAAACAAATATTTAATACTCTTTTTTTCGTTTTTTTTTTTTCATTAAAGATTTAAAATTTTATGGAATAATTTTTTATGAATTTTTTCCTTGGTGGATTTCTTCTCCAAAAAAAGTGTTAATTCAAAAGTTTTAATTTTTGCTGTTTTCTTTTAAAGGGTGTCTGGAAAAATTTTACTTTCATGATTGATGTTTTTCTGCTGGCAAAATGACAAATTGACTTTAGTTTTATAAAAAGTAATTTAGCAAAAGAAAAAATCTTAAAAATGTTTCAGTTACTGCCATTAGGGATCATTTTCCTAAAGTTGACAAAATATTGCTGATGACAAAGTAACAGACATCGGAAAAAAAACGCACTGAATCAATTGACAAATTGTTTTGCTACCGGAATAAAAAGCTGTTGATAACATTTGATGATGACATGTTTGTTTGGTATTAGTTATTAATCATATGCAAAGATTTTTCAATTTGTTAATGTTGGTGTAAATCAGAAGAAAAGGTTAAATGTTTAATAGCCAGAAAATAATGGTTCATAGATTTGTTTTTTGCTCTACCACTCTCACTCTCTCTCCGCCTCATACGAAATTACTTTTTTTGGGGAACGATTAATTCTATTGTTGCAATCTACTTTTATGATTCTAACTACTAAATCAGAGAACTGGGATCAGAGTTTTTCGATCCCTAACAAAATCAAATTTGACTAGTTACGAATGAGTCATCCACCAATTTGTTGCGGACCACAAGTCGTATGAGCAACATTTGTTCAAATTAAAACATTCACTTTCATTACTTTATAGGGAATCTTTATTGAAAAACTTCTTGGGGTAAAATAAAAGTTTATATATATTACAACAAAAGTTAAATTTAATCGGTTTGTATATTATAAGCTTAAAATAATCATACATATTTAAATTGTTTAAATTTTTAAATATTTCTTTGGTTTTAAAACAATTTGTATTCACACCTTTTTTAATTTGCCATACATTTGATATGTATGTATTTATTTGTTATTTGTTCTTATACCCTACAGGGAGGGGAGGGTATATTGGGTTTGTGCTGATGTTTGTAACGCACAATAATATTGGTCCTATACCCACCTTAAAGTATACCAATCGGCTTAGAATCATTTTCTGAGTCGATTTAGCTATGTCCGTCCATCTGTCTGTCCGTCCATGTAAACCTTGTTATCAAACTATAGGTCACAAGATAATTCAATAAAATTTGGCGCATGATCTTCTATTGTCCCAGGGACAAAGCCTATTGAAAATAGTTAAGATCGGTCCATTATTTTACCTAGCCCCCATACTAATAAATGGCTTAAGTATAATTCAAGGCAAGGTACAATTCAACTTAAATGCTTTAATATGAAAACTAAATCACATTTTATTTTTGTAACAGGCGTAGGGTATTATATGGTCGACTTCGCCCGACTATAATTTCTTACTTTTTTCTATATGTATACATATGTTTGTTGGTTACCATTATTACTGTGTAAAATAATGGCAAAAATATTTTCATTTATATTTAGTATAAAACCAAAAATACCATACACAAACATGCACATAACCCAGCAAACAGAAAGGTTTGATTGCAAACTAAATATGATCTGAAATCAAAACTATTATCAAATGTAAACGTTTATGTATAAATTATCTCTAATTTAAACATGTGATGACAGTTATGAATAATTTCAATAGAAACAACTTTAATGTTTGTTGGGTTATTTACACATAGACACACGCACCATTGGTTGACAATAAAATTGTGGTTTTAAATTTAATTACAAGGTTCAATGCTAGCAATAATACCATTTCAATGTGAATAATTTTCTATACTATAGTTTAAAATTCCATACAAACACATTCTTTCTTTGATACACATATTTACGCACACACTCAAACACACCCACTGACAAACTGATGGACAGCCAGATAGAGTGCAATAATCATTGTATCTGTGAAGTATCTGTGATGACTAAAGTCAATTCAAAACCAAAACCATCAACACCTTTTCATGACTTCACATGAATAGTTGTACACAAAATGCAATTATATTATAAATACATACATACATGTATGTATGTATGTATGTATATGTATTTTCTCTTAATGTTTATGCGTTTGAAGATTTGCATATGTATTTGTGTAATGGTTTACAATTACATTTTCATTTATAAACATCAATATGATTATCCAACAAAATTTTCATTCATCACATAATACTTGATTACTGGTGCATGTAAAAAAGCGAGGATCATAAGGAAATTTGGAAACATCAAAATAGAATTAAAAGCTTTTACATAACTTACCAAACTTTCTATTTTTTAACAATATTTGTCCTAACTATACCGATCAACTCAGAAACACTTTCTGAGTCCGTCAGTCTGGCATTTCAATGTCAACATTGTTAAATATTAAAACAATATTTCCCTTTTTATAGAAATATCTTTCAATTTTTTATAGAAAATTTTCGGAAAAAGTTTTCTTTTTAATGAAAAATTTTTTTTTATATAGAAAATTTTCGGGAAAATTTCTCTTTTTATATTGAAAATTTCGGGAAAATTTCTCTTTTTATATAGAACATTTTCGGAAAATTTCTCTTTTTATATAGAAAATTTTCGGAAATTTTCCCTTTTTATATAAAATTTCTCTTTTTATAGAAAATTTTCGGAAAATTTCTCTTTTTTATATGAAAATTTATTTCGGAAAATTTCTCTTTTTATAGAAAATTTTCGGAAAATTTCTCTTTTTATAGAAAATTTTCGGAAAATTTCTCTTTTTATAGAAAATTTTCGGAAAATTTCTCTTTTTATAGAAAATTTTCGGAAAATTTCTCTTTTTATAGAAAATTTTCGGAAAATTTCTCTTTTTATAGAAAATTTTCGGAAAATTTCTCTTTTATAGAAAATTTTCGGAAAATTTCTCTTTTTATAGAAAATTTTCGGAAAATTTCTCTTTTATAGAAAATTTTCGGAAAATTTCTCTTTTTATAGAAAATTTTCGGAAAATTTCTCTTTTTATAGAAAATTTTCGGAAAATTTCTCTTTTTATAGAAAATTTTCGGCAAATTTCTCTTTTTATAGAAAATTTTCGGCAAATTTCTCGTTTTATATAAAATTTTCGGAAAATTTCTTTTTTGATAGAAAATTTTCGGAAAATTTCTTTTTTTATAGAAAATTTTCGGAAAATTTCTTTTTTTATAGAAAATTTTCGGAAAATTTCTCTTTCTATAGAACATTTTCGGAAAATTTCTCTTTCTATAGAATATTTTCGGAAAATTTCTCTTTCTATAGAATATTTTCGGAAAATTTCTCTTTCTATAGAACATTTTCGGAAAATTTCTCTTTCTATAGAACATTTTCGGAAAATTTCTCTTTCTATAGAACATTTTCGGAAAATTTCTCTTTCTATAGAACATTTTCGGAAAATTTTTCTTTCTATAGAAAATTTTGAAAAATTTCTCCTTTTATGGAATATTTTCGGAAATTTTATCTTTAATAGAAAATTTTCAGGAGATTTCTCTTTCTATAGAGAATTTTTGTAAAAATGCTCTTCTTATAGAAAATGCTTGAAACAATTTTTGGTTAATAATTATTATAAAGCACACTTACCTGACAACCCTCGTTTCTTTTTACAGAGAATGTGTAAAGCGTGTTAAATGTATTGGCAGCGGTAAATTCAAACAACAATTTACTCACAAATACTTAAATTAAAGGTTAACAGTAACATTTTGTAAAATTTAAATCGAAAATTTAACAAAAATTCTCAAATGATAAAACACTTTACGGAGTATTTGAGAGCAATTACTGGCAAAAAGTCAAGAGCAACACAAAAACTACTCCAATAAATGTACAACTAAAAGTGTTGCTGCTAATAGTTGCAAACAAATCAGTTGAATATGTTGCTACTGGTTACAGCTAACAAACCTTTCTCTGTCTGTCATTCAAATGATATAGAGAAATATTGAAAATTCTAAAGAACTATTCAAGAAAATTAATTCAATTTAAAATTCATTTAATTAAATGTATGTGTAAATTTGTAAGATATTTTATTTGGAAAGATTGTTGCTCAATTTGTTAGTAGCTCTTGCAATGTTTGCAGTTTTACTACTTGTTATTTTGTTTAATTTTATAAAATTTTTTTGTAGGAATTTTAATACCAAAAATTCTTTACTAATGGAGCAATTTAAGTTTGTTTTCTAAAGATATTTTGTTGTTGTTGTTGTTGTTGTTGTTGCAGCAACATTTCAATGTTCATTGTGGTTAAAAGAAGAATTTTTGTTGATTGAAAAGTACATTTTTACTTGTTAAATAAATTCTTGGAAATGTCAAGAAAATTTTGTGTTGAAAGTTAGAAAAGGTAGAAGAAAATGTTAAGATAAAATATTATAAATAAAATATATTTGAAGAGTTGGTTATTAGAATTAAAATGTTAAATATTATTAAATTTACTTTATAGAAATATTCTTTTATTTTTCTTAAAATATTTTTTTAATCATTAATATTGTTTTTTCCCCCCCTTTACTTTCTAGTGTGCCAATGTAATGGTCATGCACGTCGCTGTCGTTTCAATTTGGAATTGTATAAATTATCTGGACGTGTATCGGGTGGTGTCTGCTATAATTGTCAGCACGATACAACCGGAAGATACTGTCATTATTGTCGTGAAGGATTCTATAGAGACAATACAAAACCGCTTAATCATCGTAAAGTATGCAAACGTAAGTAATGTTGATTTTTGAAAATAAAAAGCTTTTACTGATTCATTTATATTGGAAAATTCGAAAATAAGTAATATAGTAAGTAACGATATTGTAGTAAGTAACGATATTGTAGTCGTTAGATTCAATCTTATATAAACGACAGTATTAAACATTTGAAGGAAGTCTACGTCTACATGAGATCATTAAAAATCAATTTCATTTTCATAGAAAAATTTCGAATAATTTATTTTTTCATAAACAATTTTCGGAAATATTAATTTCTCTTTTAAGGAAAATTTTTGAAATTTTCTTATATATTACAAAAATTTTAATCTTTGTATCTCTTTTCTCTCTTATATTTCTTTTATAGAAAAATTTCGAAAAATTTGTTTTTTAATAAAAATTTTGGGATAATCTCTCTTTTTATAGAAAATTTTGGGAAAATTTCTCTTTTTTTTAGAAATTTTTTCGAAAAGTTTTAATTTTCGGAAAATTTCTCTTTTTATTAGAAATGTCCTTTTTATGGAACAATTTCGTAACTTTTCCTTTTTTATGCAACATTTTCGGAAATTTCTTTTTTATAGAATATTTTCGGAAATTTACCTTTTTATGGAAAATTTTCGGAAAATTTCTCTTTTTATAGAAAATTTGGGGAAAATTTCCTTTTTATAGAAAATTTTCGGAAAATTTCCTTTTTATAGAAAATTTGCGGAAAATTTCCTTTTGATAGAAAATATTGAAAAAATTCCTTTATAGAACATTTTCGGAAATTTTCCTTTTTATAGAAAATTTGCGGAAAATCTTCTTTTTATAGAAAATTTGCGGAAAATTTTCTTTTTATAGAAAATATTCGAAAAATTTCCTCTATAGAACATTTTCGGAAATTTTCCTTTCTATAGCACATTTTCGGAAAATTTCATTTTTATGGAATATTTTCAGAAAATATACTTTATAAAGAACATCTTCAGAAAATTTATAATTTCATAGAAAATTTTCGGAAAAATTCTCTTTTTACACAAAATTTTCGAAAAATTTCTCTTTTTACATACAATTTTCGGAAAATTTCTCTTTTTATTTTCGGAAAATTTCTGTCTTTTATAGAACATTTTCGGAAAATTTCTCTTTTTATAGAACATTTTCGGAAAATTCTCTTTTTATAGAACATTTTCGGAAAATTTCTCTTTTTATAGAACATTTTCGGAAAATTTCTCTTTTTACAGAAAATTTTAGGAAAATTTCTCTTTTTATAGAACAATTTGGAAAATTTCTCTTTTTATAGAACATTTACGGAAAATTTCTCTTTTTATAGAAAATTTTCGGAAAATTTCTCTTTTTATAGAACATTTTCGGAAAAATTTTCTTTTTCTAGAAAATTTTCGGAAAATTTCTCTTTTTATGGAACATTTTCGGAAAATTTCTCTTTGTAGAACATTTTCGGAAAATTTCTCTTTTTATAGAACATTTTCGGGAAATTCTCTTTTTATTGAACATTTTTGGAAAATTTCCTTTTTATAGAACATTTTCTGAAAATTAGATTGTTTTAGAAAATTTTCGGTTCTTAAAGAGAAAAATCTCTATATTATAGGGAATATTTTTATATAAAAAATATTCGCTTAGTCCCATTGTGTATCTCTATAACACGAAATTAATTAAATTCATTTCGATAAGTATAAAAAATTGTTATAATGTCATTCCCAAAAGATACATTATTAAAAGGAAATTTTATCAATAAAAACAACAACACTCCCATCACACGTCACTCTGATGTATCCACAATGATTCGTCAAATAAAATGTCAAAACTAAACAATAAAATTTTTAGCAATTCATAGAAAAAGGAAAGATAAATAGTTTCAGTTTTTTACATCAACTAAATAATCTGTTAGACATGTCTTTCGCCATGGCTAAGCGAATTTGTAGCAAAACGACAAAAATAAAAAGTTTAAGCGATTAAGGTGGATTTAAGTGGTATTTTTATTCAATAATCCTCAAAAAAAAGAAACTTTTCTAAAAAATTTTGTGTTTAAGTTATTGTGTATTTTGTGAGAAAAAGTTTTAGCTAAATTCCAATTTAATCGATTTTTTTTGTAGTTTCTTTTGTTTGCTTTTGTTGGAATCTATATGGTATAATAACAACACGTAGATATGAAAAAATTTCTATATGAAAACATTAGCAAAAGACAAAAATAATTTGAAAATCTGGGATTTTTTATATGCAGAGACTGACACTAGCCAAACCATATAAAAGACCAGAGTACTTTGTCCATCATCATTGTCAGCAGCAGGGGCAGCAACAGCATGTACACAACCACACAGGGACTTGATATACATATACTGTACCACTTATCATACAGTATAAAGTTGTCTGTATTCATACTTCATCAATTCATTGATTTTTTTTTCTCAACATACTCCTCTTACTCCTATTCCTGCTGTTCCATTTAGTTTTAACTATGTTTGCAAGTATGTGTTTTTAAATGGATTTTTTGTTTGTCCCAAAACATTGTGTTGGGGTGCTGGTGCTGGTGCTGGTACAATGTCCAGTGTGCTTTTGACTTTGACAAACAATGTCTCTATATATTGAGAATGAAAAGAAGAAAAAAATAATCATTTTGAAATTTTCCTATTCTATTCATTATTTACATTCTATTCGTTTTAAGTATGAGTATTTTTTTATTTGTTTATTTTGTTTTTGTCGATTCCTATTGTGTTTTTATGGAAGCATTTGGAAGTGTTTAATAATAAACTTGATTTTATTATTGGAGTGAAAAAAAAAAAAAAAAAAATATTTGTTAAATTCTCCAACGTCATTAAGTGGGTGTGTATGTGGCCAAATTAAGTAATACCTAAGGCAGATACTTAAAGGAATTTCTTCTAATATTATAAAAACCACAATCGGCACCCAAAATGAAACACTTATACAAACGCAATAGATAAAAACAAGCTTTTAAGCTTTCAGAAAGCTTGTCATGTCTGATATTTAAGAATAAGTGTGAATGCATAAAAATCAAAAAATAGCTGCAATTATTTGTAGACTTCATTCTTTTCGAACTCTGTTTTCAACTTAATTTTTATATGTATGTTTGTATTTGAGTTTGTGGTTTTTTATCTATTTTCAAATGTTTTATTTTGGCGGCATTTAATTCGTTTTATATCTCATCACAGAAAAAAATTTTATTTAATTATTATTGTAGGTTGCCACTGTTCGTTTTAATGGACCTTTTAATTTTTTTTTTTTGTTTTTTTTTTTTTCAGTTTTGCACAAATTAAATTTTATTTAGATAACACTGTAGGGGTGTGTGCCCATTAAAGTGTTTTTTTGGTATATTTAGTTTATAAAATTAGTTTTTAATTGAATTTAAATTACATTATTGCAAAAGTTTTGGTAAAACAATTAAACTGCGAAAAAAATATAATAGAATCAAATTTTTAGATGAAATGGAAACGAAATCATTTTGAAGTGGATTTTGGATTAAATAAATAAAAACTTTACAAGGGGGCTTTTTAAGATATGTAAAACTCCATCACACGTGCTGTAAGAAGAACGTTTCGACTATATTCTAGTCGATTGCTTTATTCTGGTCTACTCTTGTCAACTTTATTCTAGTCGACTCTATTCAAGTGGCCTCTATTCTATTCGTCTCTATTCTAGCCTCTGACTCTGTTATAGTCGCTTCTATTCTAGTCGTCTCTATTCTAGTTGACTCTAGTATAGTCGCCTCTATTCTAATCGATACTGTTCTAATCGACTCCTTTCTAGCCGACTCTGTTCTATACGACTCTGTTCTAGTCGACTGTGTTCTAGACGACTCTATTCTAGTCGACTCTGTTCTAGTCGCCTAGTCCCCTCTATTCTAGTCCCCTTTATTCTAGTCAACTCCATTCTAGTCGCCACTATTCTAGATGACTCTGTTCTAGTTGCCCCTATTCTAGTTGACTCTGTTATAGTCGCTTCTACTCTAGTCGTCTTTATTCTAGTCGCCCCTATTCTAGTCGACTCTATTCTAGTTGACTCTATTCTAGTCGACTCTATTCTAGTCGACTTTGTTCTAATCGACTCTGTTCTAGTCGACTCTATTCTAGTCGACTCTATTCTAGTCGCCCCTATTCTAGTTGACTCTATTCTAGTCGACTCTATTCTAGTTGCCTCTATTCTAGTCGACTCTGTTCTACAGGACTCTATTATCTTCGACTCTGTTCTAGTCGACTCTATTCTAGTCGACTCTATTCTAGTCGACTCTATTCTAGTCGACTTTGTTCTAATCGACTCTGTTCTAGTCGAGTCTATTCTAGTCGACTCTATTCTAGTCGACTCTATTCTAGTCGACTCTATTCTAGTCGACTCTATTCTAGTCGACTCTATTCTAGTCGACTCTATTCTAGTCGACTCTATTCTAGTCGACTCTATTCTAGTTGCCTCTATTCTAGTCGACTCTGTTCTAGAGGACTCTATTCTATTCGACTCTGTTCTAGTCGACTCTATTCTAGTCGACTTTGTTCTAATCGACTCTGTTCTAGTCGACTCTATTCTAGTCGACTCTATTCTAGTCGCCCCTATTCTATTCTAGTCTATTCTAGTCGACTCTGTTCTAGAGGACTCTATTCTCTTCGACTCTGTTCTAATAGACTCTGTTCTAGTCGACTCTAGTTGACTTTGTTCTAATCGACTCTGTTCTAGTCGACTCTATTCTAGTCACCCCTATTCTAGTTGATCGCCTTTATTCTAGTCGACTCTATTCTAATCGACTCTAATCTAGTGGACTCGTTTTTAAACAGCTCGATTCTATTCGTCTCTATTCTAGTTGACTCTGTTCTAGTCGAATCTATTCTAGTTGACTCTATTCTAGTCGCCTCTATTCTAGTCGACTATATTCTAGTTGCCTCTATTCTAGTCGACTCTGTTCTAGTCAACTTTGTTCTGGTCAACTCTGTTCTAGTCGCCTATATTCTAGTCGTCTCTATTCTAGTTGCCTCTATTATAATCGACTCTGTTCTAGTCGACTCTATTCTAGTCGACTCTGTTCTACTGTTGGCTCTATTCTAGTTGCTTCTATTCTTGTTGACTCTGTTCTAGTCGTCTCTATTCTAGTCGACTCTATTCTAGTTGCCTCTACTCTAGTCGACTCTGTTCTAGTTGCCTCTATTCAAGTCGACTCTATTCTCTTCGACTCTGTTCTAGTCGCCTCTATTCTAGTCGAATCTATTCTAGCCGACTCTATTCTAGTTGCCTCTATTCTAGTCGACTCCGTTCTAGTTGAATCTATTCTAGTCGACTCTATTCTAGTCGCCTCTATTCTAGTCACGCCTATTCTAGTTGACTCTATTCTAGTCGACTCTATTCAAGTTGCTTCTATTATAGTTGACTCTGTTCTAGTCGTCGTCTAGTCTAGTCTGTTCTAGTCGTCGTCTAGTCTTCTAGTCGACTCCATTCTAGTCGACTCTATTCTAGTTGCCTCTATTCTAGTTGATTCTATTCTAATCTATCTATTCTAATCGACTCTATTCAATAGGGTCGATTAGAATAGAGTCGACTAGAACGGAGTCGACTAGAATAGAGGCAACTAGAATATAGTCGTCTAAAGCATAGTCGACTAGAATAGAGTCTATTCTAGACTCTATTCTAGCTGTCTTCAGTTGTCTCTATTCTAGTCTACTGATCGAGTCTACTTAAGTAGACTTCAGATGACTTTAGTGTTGTCAACTCTATGTTTTCTCGCGTTTATGCTTTTATCATATAATCATATAAAAACTGCTAAGTTCTCGAGCTTTAAGGGATTGAATTATATTTTTTAATTTGATTAAAGCTTTATCCAGTTTCTAATTAAAAAATTATTCCAAATTTCGTTAATTTTAGGCTGTGACTGTCACCCCGTAGGATCAACAGGCAAAACTTGCAATCATTTGAGTGGTCAATGTCCTTGCAAAGAAGGAGTAACTGGACTAACCTGTAATCGTTGTGCACGAGGTTATCAACAGACCAGATCTCATGTGGCACCCTGTATAAGTAAGTAGTGACAGAGAAATGTAATTTTTTAAATAAACAAGAATACTCATTCTCAAATCAGCACACACACACACTGTTAAAAGAGCAGAAAAAGAAGTGAAAACTTAACATACTTCTATAGTCAGTCAAACAGACGAACACTCAAATTCTTTCAGTCATTTAGACAGTCACTGTTTTAAAAAAATTGCAATTTAATTAAAACTACTATAGTATCTGTTATAATTTTTTTATTAATATATTATTTCTTTTACTCTTTTTATTGCACATGCTATACTTTTAATTTCATTTGGGGCAACACCAAACAATTCAACTGCAATACAAAAATCTACTCAAACCATTCATTCTTTCATTCATTCCACCATCTACATCACCACCATTGATGATGATTTTTATTTTTTTCAAAACGACATGTATATTGTTGGCCATATTGTTGCTGTTGTTGTACGACCCAATTAACAGAAGTGCCAACAAATGCAAATATGATACAAGCTGAAAGTGCAGCGGTCAGTGAATATAGAGAACCCACCCAAGCAGAGGAAATGAAAAAATGTAAGTTTCAAAATCACAAAAAAAAAACATAAAAAAGCTTTAATGATGATATAAATTTTTATATCATATAAGAGTGAGAAAAAAAAAAAAAAAGAATTAAACTGATTTTTAAATTTCTTTTTTGTTTTCATTTCATATTTAACAAACATGCAACAGATTGTGGCAAATGTAAAGCAACGCCAAAAAAATTAAATTTAAATAAATTCTGTATGGAAGATTATGGTAAGTTTCGTTTGCGTTTTTGTTTATTGTTATGTGTTTAAACATTAAAGCCATAATAGCTTAATTGTTAATTGAAGCAAATTTCTTAAAAATTAACTTTGTTGTGTTAAATTTTGTGTAATTAATTGTGTTTTTATTATTTGCATTTTCATTTCATTATAGCCATTCTTGCCAAAGTTATAGGCCATGATCGTGCCTCACAGGATATCAGCACTGAGAAATTCTCCATCGAACGACAAAATGAAATTTTTAAATATGAAATTAATATACAAACGATATTCAAACGAAATGCCATGTCTGGCACTACAAGTTCTATGCTAAGTAGGGGACACATGATGTGGCTGGTGCCGCGTAAAATTTAGAGTGCCAGTGTCCAAAAATTAAATTGAATAAGTAAGTACAATTTAAAATTGTTTCAAAAATACGATTTTACACCTTAACTATATATCTTGACTATAGTCTAGATTATAGACTAGACGATAGATTAGACTATAGTAAAGACTATACACTGGACTCTAGCCTAGGCTATAGGGCAGAATTTAAGCTAGTGTATAGTCTAGACTATAGACTAGACACTAGTCCAGACTGTAGACAATAGTTCAGACTGTAGACAATAGTCCAGACTGTAGACTATAGTCCAGACTATAGACTAGACTGTAGTCCAGACTAGACTATAGTCTAGTCTAGTAGTCTAGTCTATAGTCTAGTCTATAGTCTAGTCTATAGTCTAGTCTATAGTCTAGTCTATAGTCTAGTCTATAGTCTAGTCTATAGTCTAGTCTATAGTCTAGTCTATAGTCTAGTCTATAGTCTAGTCTATAGTCTAGTCTATGTCTATAGTCTAGTCTATAGTCTAGTCTATAGTCTAGTCTATAGTCTAGTCTATAGTCTAGTCTATAGTCTAGTCTATAGTCTAGTCTATAGTCTAGTCTATAGTCTAGTCTATAGTCTAGTCTATAGTCTAGTCTATAGTCTAGTCTATAGTCTAGTCTATAGTCTAGTCTATAGTCTAGTCTATAGTCTAGTCTATAGTCTAGTCTATAGTCTAGTCTATAGTCTAGTCTATAGTCTAGTCTATAGTCTAGTCTATAGTCTAGTCTATAGTCTAGTCTATAGTCTAGTCTATAGTCTAGTCTATAGTCTAGTCTATAGTCTAGTCTATAGTCTAGTCTATAGTCTAGTCTATAGTCTAGTCTATAGTCTAGTCTATAGTCTAGTCTATAGTCTAGTCTATAGTCTAGTCTATAGTCTAGTCTATAGTTAGTCTATAGTCTAGTCTATAGTCTAGTCTATAGTCTAGTCTATAGTCTAGTCTAGTCTAGTCTATAGTCTAGTCTAGTCTAGTCTATAGTCTAGTCTAGTCTATAGTCTAGTCTATAGTCTAGTCTATAGTCTAGTCTATAGTCTAGTCTATAGTCTAGTCTATAGTCTAGTCTATAGTCTAGTCTATAGTCTAGTCTATAGTCTAGTCTATAGTCTAGTCTATAGTCTAGTCTATAGTCTAGTCTATAGTCTAGTCTATAGTCTAGTCTATAGTCTAGTCTATAGTCTAGTCTATAGTCTAGTCTATAGTCTAGTCTATAGTCTAGTCTATAGTCTAGTCTATAGTCTAGTCTATAGTCTAGTCCTATAGTCTAGTCTATAGTCTAGTCTATAGTCTAGTCTATAGTCTAGTCTAGTCTATAGACTAAACTTTATAGACTATGGACTAGACTATAGACTAGACTAAAGACTAATCTATAGACTAGACTATAGACTAATCTATAGACTAGACTATAGAATAGATTATAAGCTAGAGTATGGTCCAGATTGTAGCCTATCCTTTAAACTAGATTATGGTACAGACTATAGACAAGACTATATCCTAAACATTATTATAGACTATAGACTAGACTATATTTTGGACTATAGCCTAGTCTATTATTTGACTATAATCTAGACTATAGTCTACTGCATAGTTAGGGCTTTAGTCCACACTTTAGTCCGGATATATAGATATTTTAATATTATCTATGCTTTGGATTAATTCTATCTATAGTATGGGTTAAAGTCCAATCAAGACTCTAAAAATTATACATAAAGTCTAAAAACTTTTCTATAGTCTGTGCTATGTCTTGTCTATCGTCCAGACCAACATCTAGTCTGTGTTATAATCTGGGCAAAAGTCTAGTCTGAAGAGTGGATTAGAGTCCAGTCGGTATTCTAGATTTTGGTATATTATACAGTTTGGAGAATAGTATGGTCTATAGTCTGAACATAAGTCTATTCCACAATCTGGACTATATCGTACTCTATAGACTGGACTGTGGTTTGATGTAAATTCTAGTGGATTTCGTGGGCTATATTATGTAGCCTGAACAATTGTCGAAACTATTGTACAGTCTAGAGGCTGAACTTGTCTATAGTCTGGACTTAGTCTAGCCTGTGAAATGAACTATAATTTTGTCTTTAGTCTAGTCTACCATATATCCTCTAGTCTGTCATTTAGTTATCTATTCTCTAGTCTGTTGGTTTAGATATGCTTATAAGTAGTTGAACTTTAACTCTAATTTTTTATGCAACATTTCTATTAAGTTTTTAATTTATTTCCGATCTTTATCTTTCAGATCATATTTAATTTTGGGACGTGACTCTGAGGCGGCACCCGGCTATTTGGCCATCGGTCCCAGTTCCGTTGTATTAGAGTGGAAAGATGAATGGTCGCTGCGTATGAAACGTTTTCAACGACGAGCGCGTAAATGTAGTTGAATCGAACCGGAAGCGGAATATGTCAAAACGGATTTTAATTTCGTACATTTGGAACGTTATAGATTTTTGTATAAATTGTACAGTTTGCTCAAATTTTTAACTTTCTTTGGCATTATGCTATAAATAGAAACAAATACATAAATAATATTTAATTAATGAATAATATATATATAAATATATATAAAAAAGAAAGTAACACAAACAAACACACATATACATATATAAACAAATACAAAATAATATAATACTTAAACATAGAAAAACTAACATTTTAACACAGGTTATTAGAGAAGAGAAGAGGTATTAACAAATTTAGCTTTTAATATAAATTTATGATTTTAAATTTTTAGTTTTAAATAATATTATTTTTTTAAAGCCCTGATACTTAATTCATTTTTAATCACACACATATATACTATATGACATTAAAGTGGAATCAAATTCAACTCCTTTAACACACACACACCTACTTACATATTGAAAAAATTATATTTTATTGAAAAAATTATGGCCATAGTAGAGGAAGCGGAAGAAGAGAAAAAAATTAACCACAAATTATGGTTGAAACTAACGATTAAAAAAAATTTACACACATACACAGAAGAAGAAAACAAGAGTAGAGAAAAACAGAAATCATATTCATACATGTCTAGAGCTGTGTAAAATCATGGTTAATTAATTATTCAATGAAAATCCCTTAAGGGAATATAGAGAGATTTTTTTTTGTTTTAAATTTTAATTTAATTCTACTCGTATTGTGAAAAAAAACTCGTAATAAAAGCGAACAAAAAAATCAAACTTCATAAATATACTTTTATTGTTTATTCTTTAATAATATTTTATAATAATAATTATACTTACATATGTATATGTATGTATATGTGCTAGTTATTATTTTGTATATTTATTTATTAAATTTTGCCATGTTTTGTTTTTTCTTTTTCCCAAATGTATTTTTATGCAAATATATTTAAAACAAAATAAAAAAATAACATTTAAATGCTAATGAATATGAACATATTTGAAAAATACTTAGTTATAGTGAAAATTAGTATGAGAGAGTATGGTAGAAAATATGATGGTAGTAATTTATCACCAAAAACAAATTATTATTAAAAAAAAATGATTTAACAGCAAAAAAATAATAAATAATGTAAAATCACAAAATATCATTGACATTTTCTTTTAGGCTGTGTTAACGTTTTTTTATTTAATTCAAAATTCGTTAACTTTAATTTTAAGATGAATCTAATTTATGTCTGTAATAAATATAATAATAAAATATTTTTAATTAATACTTAAACTATCTAAACCAATCTTTGATTTAATATACCAGTAAAAACTTTCATTACCACGTAAGGGGTATAAATGCTAAAATTTACTTAAACAAAAACACGCTAATGCATTAAAGGCAAGTACTTACCACAAACGATTACAAGTAATTAGAAAAAGTAGTCATTAGTAAGAACTTATTAGACTACTTCTATGTAATGCAGCCGATATGTAGTAGTCATTGAAAAGTATGTTGTTAGGTAAGTAATTACAATTAAAAACCATTATCTAGTCTTTGATGGGAAGTACTACACTTTGATGCTCTTTTTGCACACTTATTGTGCGATGTCCGATGGACTAAACACGTTTTCCAAACTGTCGAAAGAAGCATGCAAGTGTCTAGGTTTTTTGAATCGTTGTAAGACATACTTCACTCCATCTGATCTTCTTACTATTTACACCACTTATATCCGAACGAAAATGGAATACAACTCCCATGTATAGGCCGGAGCTTCGAAGTCTATTTTGGAGCTACTCGACCGCGTACAAAAGAGGGCGAGGGTACTTATCGATGACAGTAGGGTATCCAACTCTATTGATTCACTGGAGCACCGTCGCAACGTGGGGTGTATTTCACTGTTCTATCGATACTATAAGGGAATGTGTTCCTCTGAAGTTAGGAAACTCGTTCCCGATATCCGTATATTTTTACGCAGCACACGACTGACATCAAAAACACACCCATCTGTGGTCGATTGGCCAATGGAACGCACAACACATTACAGGGAAAATTCATCCATCAGCCGCACTGTTCGTATGTGGAACAAACTTCCTGTAGAAGTATTCCCCGCCACTTTGGATGTGAAAAGGTTTAAATCAAATGTGCACAAACACTACTCCCTCTATCTTCCCGCCCACAACCTATTTTCCTAGTTCCAGCACAATACACTGCATGAGTAGTGGTCATCCCCTGAGTGCTAGTCCAAGAAAAAAAGCAGATGGGTGCTTTTTATACCCACCATCGAAAAATGTAGGTGTATTTTCATTTTGTCATTCCGTTTCTAACACATCGAAATATTAGTCATAGTCCCACAAAGAAATTATATTCATACTAAATTCTAAGACGATCATATCATATCTGTCCATCTGTTAAAGGAAGGTTGAAAATTTCCATAGATATTCACTATAGGTAAGGTTTGTTTGGTTTTTCAAATAACAACATCGGTCCACGTATTCGATGTTTTAACAATTTTATGATTTTTTTTATAAAACCTTATCAGAATATAAAATTCCAGATAATAAAAAAAAATACACCTAAAGTTTCAGTAAAATCGAATAATGTTAACCCATAAACTGTGAAGCTCAAACTCATGCTATGAAATATTGATGAGGGCTACCTGGCGTGTAGCCCTATCTCACGGTGGTACTTTTTCAACCACTGGGTGAGTATCAAGTAAACAACTCACCACTGCCCCTTTGTGTTTGTTACACGCAGGTCGCAATTTTTGTACATGGATATGCCGGTCCATGTACAAGCACTTTGCTCAAGTACTCGAGCTATCTAATCTCTTGCCAAAGTAGTCACGTTGAGGAAATACAGGTGTCATGAGCAAGCTCAATCTACCCCGACATAATGTCGCCCAACCACACTACTAAGGCTCTGTTGATTCGGCAACAGCACCTAGGGGACGTAATTGGTAGTCCGAAAAACACAGATTATATTAATTGACAAGACTTTATTTCAGTGGTCACAGACACCCACTGTGATAAGTTGAGCATACACTCAACCATGTTGGAAAATCGCTTCAAAATTAAAGAAAGGGCAGTGACGACTTCGCACTCCATTGGCTAGATAGACCGTAGTCTAACTCTCATTCATCATTCATCGTTCATCTTACATCTGTACCCCATTATCACACATCCGTCAAATCCATCAATCACTCCATTATCTTTATAGAATTCAAAGTAGACATAAGAAACATCGTTCATCTTCGTTTACCAATTCTTCGCATTATCAGCTCAATTCCAACATTTTATTAATCCACAGTCATGCTCTGTAATTTGTACCGCTCCTTGCATCTAGGAACGATAACAGAAATGTATCTTGAAAATTTATATTTCACCGTGTATCAGTTTTTTAACCAAGCACCCCCTTCCTGCGATTTAGGTTTAAATCACAGCCACTACGTGGATCCCGAAGGAACCTCAACCAACTGACCAGCCAGGACAAGTCCTGTGGGCAACTGGCCACCCGTAGTACCAGATTATGTGGTGCTCTGGTTAGACCTCTTTTCAATTTATGAAAGGACTAGGCCAGGCAGTAAATTGTCAACACCAATTTATAGTCCCGGAAAACTACAGGTATTGGTAGCACCTATCTACCCCCGGATTGGAATACACCAAGATGCGGTCTGAACATCAAGGAAACATGCCCGGGGGGCCGTATGGGAGGTAACAAGACCCTCTCATGAAAGTCCGCCCATTTTTCTCCCAAATATATAAATGAATTTTAATATTAAATTCATATGGGAGATGCCACGCCTCCAACAGCTAGCCCGCCTATTTTTGTCCTAAACCTTCATGTTGAACCTAAAGTGTCTTTCGAAAAAATGAGTACTCTAGCTGTTATATTTTCACAGATATACTAATTTAAGATTTTCTTTTTTATGGAAGGTACCAAGCCCATTGTAGCTCGGCTGCCAAATTGTTATTATTATTATTTCCATGTATTTATATGGATGTCAAAATTGTCCATATAAAATTTGAGGACTCTAGCTCTTGAAGTTTATGAGATATGCGACTTTTAATTCTTATTTTGTAAGTGGGCGAATTTTCGAAAATTTCGGTCTCTGTTCTAATGTGTTTAGTATAAACTGATGATATGACTTATATCCGTCTTTGGCTAATTCCTTAGAGATAAGAGTAGTTCGTTTCAGCTTATATGGGTTTAGATTGGGGGAATATCTAGTTTTAAGAGCTTAGGTCGGCGCATTGCACCACATATACCTAAAAAAGATGTACTCTGAAATCCCAAAGATAATTGAAGAGTTTGTTAGAATTAACTTTAAAGGCATTCGATAATCTCGATTTTTTTTAAATTGTATAAGAAATACTTGGCTCCACCTGCGTACTTCCTAAGGCACTATTGCTATTGTTCTATAAAATTTGTAATATAACGATTTTGACTGAAATTATTGATCTTGTTCCCGATATTATCATTTTTATATGCAACATACTTCTGCCATTATGAATAGTCAGTGGAAAACATGAATACATTAATACAACTCACAACAAACCAACTTTGCAGAGTGAGATTATATCACATTTATATAATAAATAAATTATGCAAATTCAATAATAACCAACAGAAATTTAATATTTTTTCAACAAACGTTAAAAAGTAAATTTAATATGTATTTCATACTTAAATAATAAAAAAACACAAATGAGCAAAGAAAGGACACCAATTATAATTATCAACACAATACCATACAGAATAATTCATTATCATTATCGTATTTGTCCGTCAGTCTCTTTTTATCAAATAATCAAATTCAATTATAATTAATTCGTGTTAAACATTTAATAACCATAACGAATGGTCATTTCAATTTTCCCAAAAAAAAGTAAAAAAAAAAACGAAAAACAAAATTCAATATTCATTTAGTTGCTCATTAATCTTGAGGGTTTCACTGGTTTGTCTTTTCTTGTTTATATCCATCTTTCCATCTATCTTTTTTTCTCCAATTTAATTTATGTCTGATGGATTCCCTTTCAGTACGTTCGTTGTTGTTGTTGTTCTTGTATATTGTTGGATATTTTTTTTTTTTTTTTTTGGACAAATGTCAGTTTTAGTTAAATCTAAAAATAACCATTGAGAACACATTAATACAAAACAATTCGTATCGTTTTTCGTTAGTTTTTGTATATTTCAATGTTTCAGTTGCTGCTGCTGCTGCTGCTGTTGCGACTAATTCTATGCCACAGTACACATGTCACATGAAATCCATGTTCATTACATTTTATGGCAACACCTACACTACTCATGAAATAATGTTTTATTACGATTTTGGGATTTTTGTCGGTGTTTGTTTTTTTTTCGGTCGAAACCGTGACAGTTTAACTCCAACTAAATAAATCTTAAGGATTGAGCGTACAAGTGAGTGAAATGTTGCGGGTAAGTACAGAATATAAAGTTCGCTTTTCGAGCTTTAATTTATAACACAAAATCCTCGTTAGTTAAGTGAACAGAATCATGAAAACAACAATTGGTGTTTACAATTTTTGACCAATAAACAAACCACATCTTTATTTATTTGCCTGCTGTAGCGTGTCTTATCCTACCGCTTTATCATTATAAAGAAATCTTGATCTTAAAAGTATTTTCTTGGGGTCTAAATGATTACTAGACACAACACCAAAACAAACAATCAACAACATAACAACAGCAACTAGAACAACAATAAGAATTGTCAAAATAACTAAATGAGGTTATGGGTTCATGTAGTAGAGACTACGAGAATACATGACATTAGACAGGGGATAAAGAGGAGGATATTAAAGACATTAGCAGTAAAATTATATAAAAGATTAGGGTGACTCTTAATCTTATCGTTAAAGAACTATTATTTAAAAGTATTTAGCTAAAATATGGAAAAAGTTTTCCGGGAATCACAGACTATAGACTAGACTATAGACTGGACTATAGACTAGACTATAGACTAGACTATAGGCTAGACTATAGACTAGACTATAGACTAGACTATAGACTAAACTATACACTAAACTATAGACTAAACTATAGACTAAACTATAGACTAAACTAGACTAGACTTTAGACTAGACTATAGACTAGACTATAGACTAGACTATAAACTAGACTATAGACTAGACTATTGACTAGACTATAGACTAGACTATAGACTAGACTATAGACTAGACTATAGACTAGACTATAGACTAGACTATAGACTAGACTACAGACTAACAATAGACTAGACTATAGACTAGACTATAGACTAGACTATAGACTAGACTATAGACAAGACTATAGACTAGACTATAGACTAGACTAGACTAGACTATAGACAGACTATAGACTAGACTATGACTAGACTATAGACTAGACTATAGACTAGACTATAGACTAGACTATAGACTAGACTATAGACCTAGACTATAGACTAGACTATAGACTAGACTATAGACTAGACTATAGACTAGACTATAGACTAGACTATAGACTAGACTATAGACTAGACTATAGACTAGACTATAGACTAGACTATAGACTAGACTATAGACTAGACTACTAGACTAGACTATAGACTAGACTATAGACTAGACTATAGACTAGACTATAGACTAGACTATAGACTAGACTATAGACTAGACTATAGACTAGACTATAGACTAGACTATAGACTAGACTATAGACTAGACTAGACATAGACTAGACTATAGACCTAGACTATGCTAGACTATAAGACTAGACTAAGACTAGACTATAGACTAGACGATAGACTAGACTATAGACTAGAAACTATAGACTAGACATAGACTAGACTATAGACTAGACTATAGACTAGACTAGGAGCGAGACCTATAGACTAGACTAATAGACCTAGACTATAGACTAGACTATAGACGAGACTATAGACTAGACTATAGACTAGACTTAAAGACTAGACTTATAGACCTAGACTATAGACTAGACTATAGACTAGACTATAGTACTAGACTATAGTATAGACTATAGACGAGAACTATAGACTAGACTATAGACTAGACTATAACTAGACTATAAACTAGACGATAGACTAGACCTAGACTAGACTATACTAGACTAGACTATAAACTAGGACTATAAGACTAGACTAATAGACTCTAGACTACTATGACGAGTCTATAGACTAGACTATAGACATATACTATAAACTAGACTATAGACTAGACTATAGAACTAGACTATAGACTGGACCTAGAGACTAGACTATAGACTAGACTATAGACTAGACCATATACTAGACTATAGACTAGACTATAGACTAGACTATATACTAGACTATAGACTAGACTATAGACTAGACTAGACTATAGACTACACTATAGACTTGACTAGACTATAGACTTGACTAGACTATAGACTAGACTATAGACTAGACTATAGACTTAACTAGACTATAGACTAGACTATAGACTAGACTAGACAAGACAAGACAAGACTAGACTAGACTAGACTAGACTAGACTAGACTAGACTAGACTAGACTAGACTAGACTAGACTAGACTATAGACTATAGACTATAGATTACAGACTATTGACTATTGACTATAGACTATAGACTAGGCTACACTATAGGCTAGGCAATAGACTAGACTATAGACTATACTATAGACTATACTATAGACTAGACTATAGACTAGACTATAGACTAGACTATAGACTAGACTATAGACTAGACTATAGACTAGACTATGGACTAGACTAGACTATAGACTAGACTATAGACTAGACTATAGACTAGACTATAGACTAGACTATAGACTAGACTATAGACTAGACTATAGACTAGACTATAGACTAGACTATAGACTAGACTATAGACTAGACTATAGACTAGACTATAGACTAGACTATAGACTAGACTATAGACTAGACTATAGACTAGACTATAGACTAGACTATAGACTAGACTATAGACTAGACTATAGACTAGACTATAGACTAGACTATAGACTAGACTATAGACTAGACTATAGACTAGACTATAGACTAGACTATAGACTAGACTATAGACTAGACTATAGACTAGACTATAGACTAGACTATAGACTAGACTATAGACTAGACTATAGACTAGACTATAGACTAGACTATAGACTAGACTATAGACTAGACTATAGACTAGTCTATAGACTTGAATGTAGACTATACCATAGACTACAGACAGGATATTAGAATTTAGTACTGAAGTTTCCATGCCTTAAATCAATTATATAATTATTCAGAATGTATATATACATATGTGTGTATTTATGTATGCAGCTTTGGAAAAAAATTTAAAATCTAAATATAAGGTCCATACTAATATTCCTAATATTAGAGTATAGTGTATTTTCTCAGCTAAAAACAAAAAAATTAAAATACTTTTGTCAAACGAAAGATTTTTTGCTGCATGTACTTTATCATTCGTATTTTCGAACATGTTCTTGTATGTACATAGATATATACGAAACATATGAATGAAAATGAATTATAGAATGTGAGTTGTACAAGTATCTAGCAGTAAATATGTGTATATCTATAAGTTTATATGTATGTATGTATGTGTATTTGTGTGTTTGTTACATTAAAGTTTTATTAACAAATATATCATTTAGAATGACCATGACCGTGATGTTGTAAATCATTATGGTGCTGTTTCGTTCATTCGTTCGTTCCTTCGTCGTTTATTTTGGTCATTACATTGTTGACAGTTAACATGTTCTTCTATTCTAGTATTTGATACTTTTCTATTTGCCAGTAATACGAGTTCAGTATTTGAGGTTAAAATTTTTCTTATACATATGTATGTATGTGTGTATTGTAGGTTGTTATTGTAAGTATTTTTATGGGAATTAGTTAAAGACATTCTTTGATTTTCTTTTTAAAGTCAATTTATATTTAAGTGCTATTAATGAATTTTATTAAATTTTAATGAGAATATTGTAAGTGAAAGTTTTGGTTTTCTTTTCTTAATAAAGTTCTTAATAAAAATTTAATGTTTTGCGAAGAAAAATAAGTCATTTGATAACAATGTTAAATAGTATATAGAAATGACATTGACCCTAATTTAAATATATCTTAGGCTGAAGTATATGTATGTATATGTGGGACATAATTAGAAAACTTCCTTGAATATGATGAAATGGCAAAAACAATCGCCATAATGTTTTGGAAGGAACTTTCTTCAACATGCCTGAACACCTGCCTTGACGATAATGTTTCATGAATCAATCGCTAGTTGAGGTACTAGATGCAGGTGGCAATTTTTGTGCTCGGTTCCTTCGGTCCATATACAAGCACATTGCACAAGTACTAATGCTTTACTTCAGAAATACAAAAAAACATCACTTCCGTCTACTATAACTCAGATGGATTGGATATTGATTCGGCAACAGCATCTAGAGATGTAATCTGTAGTCCAAAATACGAATAAGTAAAATAAGCCAAAGACACGTTCTTACTGACGGTTAATACACTGTGATATGTCTGGTATGAACAGTTTAAACCGCGAACCTACCCTGACAAGGAGGAAAATACATTAGTATCATTATTCCACCCACTTCTGCGGGGTATCTTTTTCGGCAAATGCACCGAACTTCTCCCGAACATTCTCTTTCCGCGAGTTTGGGTTTAAATTGTAGTCAACACAAAGGGACTTCTACAATAACAAGTACAAGACAAAGTCCGAAAATTTGCTCTGTGGGCTACCGTTGTTCATGGTACCAGATTCTATGGAACTCTGATTTGACCCTAGGTCAAATCAATTCAAGGGAAAGGCATAGGTTGCCTTTCACCCCACTAGTTTATAGTCCCGGCTGATTAAGGTACTAGTAGCGCCTCTTTTAACGCAAAGTACAGAGAGTGTAAAGGACGAGGCTATAAGGCCTCGATTTTTAAGGAATTTAAGGCCGGTCTAAAGAAAATGAAATATGTATATGAGTTTAACGAGTCCTTTAACGGATTAAATTTGGCGGAGTTTGGAAGTATGTTAATCACAACTTTAAGGGGAGAGCTAGATTATAGATAAGACTGAGGACAATTTCTGCAGAATCCCTCCCACCTCTATCCAAAGTTGAAATTAAATAAGGTCTTAATTTGTCCCTAAGCCTCATTACAGGAAGAACTTCTTTATATAATAAGAATGCACTCAATTTATGAAGAATCCTCCCAAACCTACATCCATTCTAAGTTGTAATTTAGAATCCTCCCACTTCTACATCCATCCTAAGTTGTAATTAAATGTGGGCTTAATTAGCCCCAGAGCACCATTACCATTTTTCCTACATTTGGTCTTTGATACACAATAAATATGTCAAACAATTGACATATTAGTTTCTCACTAAATTTTGCTTTCTGAGGAAATCTTTACAAATCTCTGTTAGTTTTTCTTTGCAAATAAAATTATCTTTGAATTCCATTAAATGCAACAACAACAACAAGTAACCATTCAAATTAGACAAATTAAAAATTCAACAAAATAACCAACAACAGCTGAATAACTGACACTGAGAGCTTGAAATTAATTCCGAAAAAATGAAAAATTTGACTTGTTACGGTATTTTTCGTTGTTAAAAATTTCGATGACTTTTCATTGCCTATGATAGAACAATGCAATACTTGTTATGGGAATAAAAAGGTTTTTGTCTGAATCAGTGGACGTTGCAATGAGAACTTGCCAGATTTAGTTTTTCTAGTAATGCTGCACAACAAAGCTTGGAGAAAACTCATAATATAGTGATGGGAATTTATGTTTAATATCAATAATTTGAGAATTTTTTATATCTATATGGAAATAAGAAATTTCTTTCAGATTGTTGGTCGCTATTGAAGCCAACCTCTGTTGTAAAGTAATGAATGTTGGTAACAATATGATACATGGTTTATGTTGTTGACATGATGTTGTGACATCAACAACATTGAAACAGACACAATAACCAACATACGGTTTCAATTTACACGGCAAGTTACAAAAAATGTAACATAAAATAGCATAATGTCAAAAGAGGTTCCCAATTTTCGAATATGTTTAAACCAGTGGTGCTCAAACACACACTACCATAGACTACCATAGTTTTATTTGTGTTGGTAAAGCAGCAGAGAACAGAATTCAATTCAAAATAAAAGTATACTAATAAAATGACTACAAACTATAAAGTAAATGCTAACTGTCAAATATTTATTATGGATTTTGACAGCCAGCGTAGAGCAACGTCTATATATAAAAAACTATCAACTGTTCTCTCTTGTTCTCCTACATTAGTTCGGCTTTCTCAAAATTTTGTTGTTGTATTTCTGTGTGTATTTTAAAAACGTCGCACACAGACCTTTCTTTGACAAGTGCTGATCAGCAACTGATTTGATTTTGTTTTTCAAGTTGAGAGCAAACCAACTGATATTGCTCATTATAAAAAGAAGAAGAATTAAACCTATAGTGTATGTGTATCAACTTAGCGTCAGCAGAATTTTCTTACCCTATCACGCGTGCTATGACACGGCCATATTGAGCTTCTCTGGTTTAAACAATAATATGACCTTTAGAATTAATAAATATCTCTTCAAATTGCTATATATTCTTATAATTTACTTATTGGGAACCTCTGCTTTAGTATAAATGTTTTTTAAAAATTTACAATTATTTAAAAAAACACATACATACTTAAATACAGCAAAACGTTTTAATATGAAAATAAAAAAAATTACAGAATTGTTTAATACCAACATGATTTTACACTGTGTTGTAGTATTTATTTTATTAAATTCATTACATGGTGACTGCGGTTTTTTCAATGTTGTTCAAAATTTTTCTTTTTTCATTATTTTTTAACACTCTTCACTTTTAATGATAATTACACAGTAATATTTAAATTTTTTCTTACATATGTTACTATGATGTTGGGGAAATGTTATGTCTCCTAGGATTCATAAAATTATTAATAAATTTTATCTACCTAGGATAAAGTTTCTTTATATTCCCACCCGGAATAATATTTTCAATCCTTAATTTATACACTTTGATATGTGTTGTATTTACTTAACAGTTTAGTTTCAGTTGAGGATAAACAAGAATCGAAGTACCATTCTGGTTACATATACATATACCAATATTATTCACATGATATTCATTCCGAAAGCTGAAACAATAAAGCTCAATTACGGATCTATCCTCATAAAATTTTTTATAGAGATTTTTCTACAAAATAGCTTTATTTTGAATTTTATCAATATACCGACATTTTATCCTTATACAATTTGGTAGAGAGTTTTTTAGATCCTATAACTTGAATTGTATAATCGACCCTACTTAATATTTTCAGTCATCTGGTTCTTTTTGTTCGACCTCTATCATTTCTTCGGCAGACAGTCGGACATATCTAGTTCTTATATTCTAATATTTCGATGTGTTCAAGTGGAATAATAGGATGTCGAATTGATTTACGTGAACACCTGCTTTGAATATGGTCTTTTTCATTCACAGTGTGACATTTTTTGACGACTCAACTCTGCCCCCATGTGGCAATTTTTGTATATAGTTCTGCCGGTTCATATACATGCCCTTTGCTCAAGTACTCGGGCTATCTAATTTCAGACAATTGCTACACCGTTGCTTAACTTCCGAGATGTAAAAACATCACTTCAATTTACATACACGCTGATGGTATGGCTTCTGTTGAGTCGGCAACAGCACCTATCTATTCGGTCGACCGAAACACGAATCCATCAAATAAGACCTGTTCTTACTCACAGAGGGCACACTTTGGTAAATCTGGAATGAACAAACCCGATTAATGAAGGAAAATTCAACAGTATCACTTGTATAAGGTACTTTTCACCCATTACCATTCAACCCAGCACACTTCTCATTCGTCCGACACACTCATTAAGAAAAACACTCACTCTAGGTATACGGGTTAACCACCGCATAAACATAAACCAACTCATTTAGAACGCTTAGTCCCACAGTCACTCCCATGTGGGATGTCTCGGCAACAGCGCAGAACTTATCCCGAATTATAGATTATAGCGTGCATCAGTCTTTTAACGAACATTCTCTTCCTGCGTATTTGGCCTCTCCAATAACCGGGACAATACAAAGTCCAAAACTCTGCCCTGTGGGCTACCAGTTCCCATGGTACCTGATTATGTGGTTCTCTGGTTCGAGCACATGTCAAATCATTCCAATGAAAGACCGAGGATACATTTTATCATCACCAGTTTATAGTACTGGTGGCACCTCTGTTTCCCGGGATTGCCACCCGGATGGAGAAGATTCATCAATGTAACATGCCCCAGGGGGGAAACGGGATAACAAAATCAATATACCCCAAATTTCTTTATCGTGGATATAAAGAAATACAACACCTATATGATATTACTCTGATCTTCAAGAGCGTTGACTAAAATATCTTCGCACATAGTTGTTTTTCCAAAAACAGGAATGTCTTAAAGATATCTGATCTGATTATGAACAATTCATTTCTTGAATATATATATATATTTGCTATTTTAATCTTCAGTTTATAACATTTAATCATGGAAAGAAACTCGCTTCTAAAACACAGGCCGACAAAATTTGAAAAAAGTCCGTATCTAAGCTCAGATTTTCTCCATTACATTTTGGATTTCAGATATCGTTTGTAAAAACGCAATTTTTGGCCTTTTTTGAGACGTTATAACAGCTCCATGACAAATTTATTTATAAAATGTTCTATGCCATCTGAATGTCTATTGAGCGCTGCTCAATCATTTAGAAAAGTATACTTTGGTCTCTGGTTTAAAATTTTTTTGTCCTGTATTATTCTCGTTATATCCATTTCAGTTGATGAAAGTAAGTAAGAAAGAAAGGAGAATTTTATGTTGGCACCCATTTTTATAAATTTAAGGATACAATGAGTTGTTCTTTTTGAACATTTAATAAATCAGGTAGAGCAATGGGTATCGATCCGTTTCTAGGGAATGACAGTTACAGAAAAGATGGGCTACCTTCTCCTATTAATCCTCATTATGATAACTTCTGCACCAAATTTACAGTTAATAGTAATAACTGATACCAGATTATATAGAAGTGAGTGAAGTGAGACCGAGGACGATCGATCAAGTGTACTCACACGACCAACAGCCTTGAGTGTTGGAATAACAAATGTCAAGAATAGGTCTTACCCCCATTATCTCAATGTCTGGTTATATTTTATCGTAAGGTTAAATTGACAGTTTTCTTACAAAAAATATTTTAACCGGCAGAATATCTACAGGTTAAACGATAACGGGAGGAGGAGTTAACGAGGGTTATTGTTACAGGAAGTTGAACTCCACAGAACTGGTTCATTTCTAGTGCACTCAGCATGGTTCCAGATCTTACCAAAACGTCGGTCTATATAAGGGTAATATTGGAATGTCTCATTAAGATACGTCCGGCATTCGTAGACAAGTCCAGTTGTGGAGATCACACCAATCAGTAATTTAATAGGAGCTTGTCTATTATTATAAATTCTAATATTACTGTTCGATACCCGAAAGCACCTTAGCCAATTGGAAGCCCACTGAATTCCCGATATTTCCGCCTGAAGGATACTTCAGTTATTTTAGTCCCAAATTAAGATGACAACTCCTTTGGTTAATTTGGATCTACTTTAACGGAAGAAGGGATTCTTGAGACTACGTAAAGATGTGATATTGGAATTGTTTCAAAAGATGATATAATCAACTTTAATCTGTTAAATATATGAAAATATATACACTCTCAAATCGGGAAAGTCTCATAAATTAGAATATGATGCTTAATAAAGAAATTGTTAAAAATAATATATTATGACATGAAACAACATAATATTGATGTTACAACTAATAACAATAAAATTATTTAGGGCAGTTTATATTCTATTTAACCGAATAAAACATATCAATGGTATTCATTAGTACTCACTAGTTCGTCTGTAACTGTGGCTGATTTAATAACACTTTTTATTATAACAAAACAAAAAAAAAATGTTTCTTTTTTTGTTATACATAAATATTACCATATAAATTGATATTTGTATATTATGATTCTCAATTTAATGTTTTTTTATGTTGCTGTTGCTTGTTTTTTTTTTTTCAAAAAAGCAACAATATTGTGTAAAATATGTTAATGAATTTTTAATACCATGTGTCAGTGTTTCCTTTCACAAAAAAAACAGAAAAAACTGAACACCGAACGTGCACCACAAAACGACACAAATAACAAAAACTGAAAAACATAAATAAATAAAACACCAGCAACAAAAATCTAGGCTGTTGTCAACAAATTTATTATACATATTAAAATTATAATAATAATTTTTTAACATTTTTTCTGTAGGGACTTTATGTTCTCGTTTAATTTATTCCATTTTTAAATCCACTTTATTAATAATGCACTTTTTTAATCAAATTTATTATTTAAATAATATTTTATTATTTTTAAATAGTTTTATTAAAAATTATTAAATTGAATTACTTTGCTTTTAAAAAAATTAAATACGATTTTAAACACTAAATTTAAATACAAAGCCAACCACCATCATCCTAAACAGTATTATGAACCTTTATTTTTAATTTAATTAAATACAAATTTTATATAAATTTAATTCTATAACAAAATGTTAGCAATTAAGATTCTAACAAACAATATAAGCATTTAAACCAAAAAATATTCTGACTTCCGTTTAGCTTGCAAAAAAGTGAAGTTATTAAACAAAAAAATTTGTTTTATTTTTCAATATTTAAATATTAGAACAAAAAACATATACATTACCACAAGTGCAACAAAAAACAATGTACATAAATGATATTAAATAATTAGTTTTAGTTTTTATAAATATTATTTAATCTGTAGTAATAAATTATAAACATTTGCTTATATATTAGAGTGCACCAAAAATATTACATGAACACACAGACAATAATGTCTAAGTGCTTAAAGTGAACATCTACCTTGTTGGCCTTATTTCACCGTGGTCTTTTCCCTCTGGATGTCGAGATAATGTGAAAAGGGATGTAGAAATTTCCAAAGTCAATCGAACCCAATAATTACCCCGGAAAGTTGAGTGGCAGGTCTCAAACAAAAGTTGAGAACTTTCTTGAAGTAAATGGTCTACTAAATATGTACTGGTCTCCTGTCGAGCAAATGAGTCTTTCCCGATCGTTCACCAACTTACATCAGTTCCATTCTCAGACCATAAAGAACGATCTAGGGAATGACAGACAACTACCGAATGTCAAGCAGAAAATTTCCCAATCTATACTGGCGCCCTATTACGCGAATAGTAAACTACTCTCAACGGGTTCAGGAATCCAGCATAAGTTGTTGTGTCAACTGGCAACAGCACCGGCATACATATTGGGCATTTGGATATATCAGTCCTTAAACAAACATTCTCTCTTCGCGAATTTGGGTATAAACTACAGCCACTACGTGGATCCTGAAGGAACCTCAACCAACTGACCAGCCAGGACAAAGTGCTGCTAGATCTTATTTGTGTCGAATTTCATCACTGTATTTTCAATTCAGCATTAACATTAAATTTCTGAAGGGAACCTTTTATGTGTGATGGGGTCAATTGTGGACTGATCCTTATAAAATTTGTACATACATATGTATGTATAGTTTGGTTTGTATAGAACTTCTTTATGTCGAATCTTCGCTATACTAGTATTTTTAAGTCAGCACCTAATTAGCATCAAAGTAATTTTCTGAAGGGGGCCTTATATAGAGGACATGGACCTACCTTTATACAATTTGGTAGTATATTTTTGTTATTTTTAAACAACTTTATGCCGAATTTCACTCTTATAATCATGGTTTTAATGCAGTAATGAGCGTTAAAGTAATTTCCTAAATTGGACCTTATATGGGGAGTAGGTTCAATTATAAACCGATCGCCATACAATTTGCTAGAAAGATTTTGGTTCGTATAAAACATGTTTATGTCGAATTTGACAAGAAAATTACGAAATTCATAGCTATGCGCGTATTTTGAAGTCAATAATGAGCGTTAAAGTAATTTTCTGAAGGGGACCTTATATGGGGGGTAGGGTCAATTATGGGACGATTCTCATAAAAGTCAGTATAGAGGTATAAGTATAAGAAACTTCAGTATAAGAAACTTCCTTATGTCAAATTTCATCGCTACACTCGTATTTTTTTAGCCAGTAATGAGCGTTAGAGTCATTTTCTCAAGGGGACCTTATATGGGGGGTAGGGTAGTCTATGGGTCGATCCTCAAAAAAAATTAGTAGAGAGATTTTGTCTCTCATAAAACTTATATGTGTCGAATTTCAGCGCTAATTCGTATTTTTAAGCCAGTAATGAGCGTTATAGTCATTTTCTGAAAGGGACCTTATATGTCAATTATGGACCGATCATCATAAAATTTGGTATTATATAAAACTTATTTATAGCGAATTTCATCGCTATACTCGTATTTTTAAAACAGTCATGCCAATTAAAGCTGATTTTCAGAGGTCCACATGTATGGGGGCTATCCGAAAACGTGGACTGATATTGTCCATTTAAATACCAAACAAACCTTACCTGTAAGGAACATTTGTGGAAAGTTTCATTCCTCTACCTCTTTACGTTCGGCTTCTATTGTACTTTTAACAGACAGACAGACGGACGGACAGAAGGACAGACATTGCTAGATCGTTTTAGAATCTAATAAGGACCCATAATATATATACTTTTATGGGTCTATGACCTATATTTCTTTGTGTTACTAAAAACTAAATTCGCATTTTTATTTTTTCAAGAAATTAAGAATGCATTAAAACTTAATTGTTAATTCTAATTCTTAATTCTAGGTTTTCTAGTTTTGTAGATAAATGGGGGATAAAAATACAGTTTATACCTGATTACTCCTTAAGGGACCAGACAACTGTCAGATTATTTTTTTTAATGTATAAGTATTTACATTTTTACCCCAAAAAATTTAAGTAAAAGTCAGTTAAGTTGTTAGTAGTCACGAGTTCGATTCCCACCCGAGTAAAGAAGTGCACAATAGGACCGATATTTCTTCTGATGTGATGAAACATTAATTCTCCTTTCAAACTAACTAAATTTTAAAATAATGGTTTCTGTTAAATATATTTATTTCTTTTTACATAAAAAACAACATTCTTATATAATTTAATTTATTTTCTAATAAATTTTTATATGATTTTTAATTGAAATCTTTATGAAAAACCAACAAATACTTAAGACATTAAAAGAAAACAAAACTCCAGAAAACATTTTTAAATACATTTAAATAAGAAGATTAAAGTTTTTTTAAAGACAAATTGCTTTGTTTTTTATTGTAAATAAAAAACATTATTTTATTTATCTTATATTTTTATCTTTAATTTAAACTGAAAAATAATAAGAAAATATGTATGTATACATATTTTAATTTAAAAATAAAATTTTCAATTTGCAGCAAATATTTATCTCAAATAGCTAAAGTAAAACAATTAATTATAATGAATTGCTATTATTAATAACGATTATGATCATTAACGTCTGACATTGTAATTAGTTGATAATTATTAAAATTAATTAATTATTTTTGTATAAACAACAGAAATAAACAATCAACTTATACTACATAAATATAATAAAATAATATAATAAAACTTTAATGATTGTATAACAAATAATAAACAATTAAAAATATATGTATTCTATGGAAGTGAAGAAAAACGTGCGAAGGTGAAATACTAGAAAAAAAAATATAATAAAGTATGAAAAATAAATAATAAAAACGAAATAAACTAGAGCAGTATAATTAAAAATAAAATAGTTTTTCTTTTTAATTGGCATTAGCAGTAATAATTGGACAAGCTTAGAGCAACTAATGAAGTGAACAGCTTCCAAGTAATGCATAAGATGATTTACTACAAACACACAAACTACTAAATGATGGAACTAACTTCCTTTCCAATTGACCAAATGTTGGCTTTTTGAAATCGTCACCAAATTGGTAGCTAATTTATACACAAATGCGGAATTTTTACCTAAATATTTTAGTTCATATCTCGGAGACTAGGTAGAATCTCAATTTAAAATGTTAAGAAAGAGTAGAAAACCAATTTGAAATAATCGTTTGCGTTCAGAAGAACAGACCCTTGAACTAAGATAAATAGACTTTTTTATTGATGGTAGACCCATTCTCGGTGCTTATTAAAATCTAAGACGAATGTCCGTCTGTCTATTTTAGGCACGATAGGGCCTAATTTTCTATTCACTAATAAGCATTGTTTGGTATTTAAAATGGGTAATATCGATCAAAGTTTTAGCGTAGCCCCCATACAAGTGGCACCACGGAATGCAGCTTAAACTGCCATAAATATGTTAATTATGCAGCAATTATGATTTTTACAAAAGTTAGTTTTGCGTACCCATAAATCATTTCCCGAAGTATGAAAGACTTAGGTCCATAATTGATCCTACCCCCCATAGAAAGTACCTTTCAGAAAACAACTTTAGCGCACTCTGCTGATCTAAAAATACAATGAAATTGGACATAAACAAGTATTATGTTAACAAAAATCGTTTTCCAAATTCTATGGAGATCGGTTCTTAATTGAACCTACCTAAAATATATGACCCCTTGAGGAAATAACTTTAACACTCTTTACTGGGTAAAAATACCAGTACTGCGAGGAAATGCAACAAGTTTAACAAGAACACAAATCCTCTTACTGAATTTCATGAGGATCGGTCTACAACTCACTCTTCCCTCCATAAAAGGTCTCCTTCAAAACATGTCTTCAACGATCGGTTCATAATTCACCTTGAAGGGGAACCATATAATGTCCCTTCATAGCTGGCTTAAAACTGCCTGAAGGTCCCCTTCAGTATAGTAAGAAGTATGGATTTATAGTCGGGCATGGCCGACCATATGATACCCTACATCAGTGATTATGTTAAAAATGTTGATTTTTTTTAATAATAAAGTATTTCATTTCATTTTTAATTCAGAAATATTTTAACAATATGTTGACAAACAAGTTAGAGTGCTATATTCGGCTGAGCCGAATCTTAAATACCCTCCACCAGCTACTTTTATATTATTACTTTTCTAATTGATCAAATATTTGTAGAAATAAGTTTTCTCATGTCTTAAATAGAAAAAATCCCAAATTTAAACAGCTTAAATCTATTACAATTCCAAGATTTATTAAACATTACAAACGCCATTTTCTTTATATCTTAATAGCGCTTAGCGATATTTAGTAATTTGCATGTATGCGTGTGTGTGAAAGATTTAAGGATATTTAAAATACATATATATAATTTTGTTCTACACAAATTGATATTGCAACTAGTTAAATACGGTTAAAGCGCTTTTAAAGGCAGGACCTAGTATTGGAGATATGACCAATTTAGACCGATCGTAAAAAATTCTTTAAGCAAAATTTCTATACATAAAAGCTATATTTCAGTCAAATTTTGTATCTATATCGTAATTTTGTAATAAGTTAGGAGTGTTTATGTGATTTTCTGAAGGGAAACTTGTATGGGACCGATCGCACCCATGTTATGAACCGATCGTGAAAAAATCTTGAAATAGAATTTTTGTATACAAAACTAGTATTTGTGCCAAAGCTATTATTTGGTAATGAGTAATGTGCGTTTAAGAGATTTTCGTAAAAGGACCTTGTATGGGAGCTAAGACCAGTTATGTATACAAAGACAAAATTTCAAAATTCTGTATCTATATCATTATTTGGTAATGAATATTGTGCATTTAAGTGATTTTCTGGAGGGGACCTATGTATACAAAGACAAAATTTCAAAATTCTGTATCTATATCATTATTTGGTAATGAATATTGTGCATTTAAGTGATTTTCTGGAGGGGACCTAGTATGAGAGCTATGACCAAATTTATGTATATAAGATCAATATTTTTGCTAAATGTATGGATACCAAAATTTGGTAATGAGTTATGTGCGTTTAAGTGATTTTCGGGAGGGAAACTTGTGTGAGAGCTATGACCAAGGATGGACCGATCGTGAAAAAATTTTGAAATAACATTTATGTGTACAAAAATAGTATTTATGCCAAATATTTAATGGGTATCACTATTAGGCAATGAGCTATGTGCCTTTAAGTGTTTTTCTGAAAGGGACCTTGTATAGGAGCTATGATCAATTATGGACCGATAGGAAAACAATTTCACAGTAATATTTTTGTGCACATAAGCAATACTTGTACCAAATCTTATATGGATAACTTCATTAACTAATAAGTTAAGTGGTTTTAAGTGATTTTCGGGAGGGGACCTTGTATGTGAGCTATGGCCAATTATGGACCGATCGGAAAAAATTTTCACAGTAGTATTTTTTGTGCATATAAGCAATACTTGTACCAAATTTTATATTGATATCTTAATTTTGTAATGAGTTATGTGCGTTTAAGTGATTTTCGGGAGGGGACCTTGTATGGGAGCCGTGACCAGTTATGGACCGATCCGAAAAAAATTTCTTAATAATATTTCTGTGCATATAAGCAATACTTGTACCAAATTTTATATGGATATCTTACTTTAGTAATGAGTTATTCGCGTTTAAGTGATTTTCGGGAGGGGACCTTGTATGGGAGCTATGACCAATTATGGACCGATCGGAAAAAAACTTTCGCACTAATATTTCTTTGTATATGAGCAATACTTGTGACAAATTTTATGTGGATATCTTCATTTACTAATGAGTTATGTGGTTTTAAGTGATTTTCGGGAGGGGACCTTGTATGGGAGCTATGACCAATTATGGACCGATCAGGAAAAATGTTCACAGTAATATTTCTGTATATAAGAGCAATACTTGCACCAAATTTTATATGGATATCTTCATTTACTAATGAGTTATGTGATTTTAAGTGATTTTCGGGAGGGGACCTTGTATGGGAGCTATGACCAATTATGGACCGATCGGGAAAAAAAATTCTCAGTAATGTTTCTGTACATATGAGTAATACTTGTACCAAATTTAATATGGATATCTTTATTTAGTAATGAGTTATGCGCGTTTAAGGGATTTTCGGGAGGGGAACTTGTATGGAAGCTATGACCAAATATGGACCGATCCTAAAAAAATTTTACAATAATATTTCTGTATGTGAGAGCAATACTTGTACCAAATTCTATATGGATATCTTAATTTATTAATGAATTATGTGCGTTTAAGTGATTTTCGGGAGGGGACCTTGTATGGGAGCTATGTCCAATTATGGACCAATCCAGAAAATATTTTCTTTGAATGAATTCTATTGACACAAGATTTTAGTATGTAAAATTTTGTGAAGATATCGACATTGTGACGGAAGTTATTAACAAAAAACCCATTTTCTGGGAATATGTACTTTTGTATGGGAGGTATATGAAATTGTGGACCGATTCTGGAAATTTTCAGCAGGGATCAAGGTCTCATATAGAAACTTATGTATGGTGATTTTCATGAATTTATCTTGCATGGTTTTCGACAAAATTACATCAGAATGTGTAAAAAATGGTTATTTTTTTCGAGGTTGTTTTAAATTTTGATTCATAACTCTTCCCGATGTGAACCGATTTTGCTCATTTTCAATACCAAACTGCTTAGGACAACAATGGATATTTTCGGTGAATTTGGTTTACTTCCTTTGCTTCGTTTTAACGTGAGCGTGTTTTAGGCAGACAGACAGACAGACGGACAGACGGACATAGCTTAATCGACTCAGAATTTGATAAGGACCCAGAATATATATACTTTGTTGGGTCTCAGATGAATATTTCTTGGTGTTACACACGGAATGACAAAGTTATATATACCCTCTATCACCACTGATGGTGGTGGAGGGTATAAAAAAGGGAGTTAATATGGTCCTATCCTTATAAATTTTGGTACACGGATTTATGTCTACATTAGTTATTTATGCAGAATATCATCGTGATATTAGTGTTTATAAGTGAACTTTGACCATTAAGTCTTTTTCTGAAGGGAAATTTGTATGGAAGATAGGGTCAAATGATGCCCGATCATTACGAAAATCAGCAGTATTATAAAAACTAAGTTTTGACGATTTGAAGTGATACAAAGAACATTTAACATATTTAGGAGCTCAAAAGCCTTATTCGGGAGGATACGATTGTCCCTGGATCAAAAGAAGTGTATGTTACAAATTTCATTAAATTATCTTGAAAATTGCGAATTGTAGAGTGAGCACAAGGTTTTCATGGACGGACGGAGAGACGGACATAGCTAAATCGACTCAGTAAGTGATACTGGGCCGATTGGTATACTTTAAGTTGGGTGTAAGACCAATATTTTTGGTTGTTACAAACATCAGCACAAACGCATAATATCCGCCCCACTTATTGGTGTGGGGTATAAAAAGGGTTATAAGCACAGAAATCTTTTTACCGAATTTGATGAGGATCGGTCTATAGAGAACTGATTTGTAGGAATCGGTTCCTCATACCAATTTGTATCGGATCCTCATACCAATTTGTATGAGGATCGAACCACAATTCACTCTAAATCACTCTACATAGATTTTCCTATCATAAAATGAATTTAACGTTCATAGAATGTCGGCGTAATAGTTATTTGTTCCATAATTTCAGGAGACCTTTGGCCATAATTGACATAATCTCTCATAGAAGACCCTATTCCGAAAATCAACTTGACTTTCCTATTAATTTATTAATCAACTAAAATATCGTAAAGGAAATAAATCAAAATGCCAATACCTCTAAAATACCGCTACCTAAATAAGTTTAAATATAGATACATGTCTGATGGAATAATGGAAAATTTGGATCCCAACAACATTCAGACAGACAGACTGGCACACAATCAGACGTACAGTATGTATGTATGTATATATGTATGTATGTATGTATGTATGTATGTATGTATGTATGTATGTATGTATGTATGTATGTATGTATGTATGTATGTATGTATGTAGTATGTATGTATGTATGTATGTATGTATGTATGTATGTATGTATGTATGTATGTATGTATGTATGTATGTATGTATGTATGTATGTATGTATGTATGTATGTATGTATGTATGTATGTATGTATGTATGTATGTATGTATGTATGTATGTATGTATGTATGTATGTATGTATGTATGTATGTATGTATGTATGTATGTATGTATGTATGTATGTATGTATGTATGTATGTATGTATGTATGTATGTATGTATGTATGTATGTATGTATGTATGTATGTATGTATGTATGTATGTATGTATGTATGTATGTATGTATGTATGTATGTATGTATGTATGTATGTATGTATGTATGTATGTATGCTATGTATGTAGTATGTATGTATGTATGTATGTATGTATGATGTATGTATGTATGTATGTATGTTATGTATGTATGTACGTTAATCAACTTAGCTATCAATAAGGACCTACAATATATACCCTTTATAGGATCGGAAATTTATTACTGTGGATGAAGTATATAAAATGCTTTTTTACCGGCCATTTTATGAAAATAATTTGTTAACTAAAATATATTTAATGTAGCAAATTTCCTACTAATTTTTAAGCAAACAAGTTGTGTTCATGGAATAAATAAATAACCCCTTCGAAGAATTGTTTATATAATTAAGTTAATTAAAAGTTTGTCTATAAATTTGCAAACTTTAATAAAATTAATTATATTATTTTCAAATACTTTGATTAATTTATAATGAAAGCGAAAAAAAAGAATGCCAACAGAAAGAACTGCTACAAAATTCTAAGAAGCCGACTTTCAGTACAATTTACAAAAAGGTTAAAAGGATACAACACATCCTGTTATTGCTTACGTTAAAATATTTCAACACAAACGATGAAATCTAATCAATAGACAACGTGGAAATTTATGAAACAATTAAAAAGATTTACTTTTACCAAGAAGAACTTGAGAAAAAGACACAGGCGAAGAAAAATAAAAGTTGGTGCGAGATGTTTATAAAGAAGAACACTGTGTACATTTTAAATATTTAAATAAGCACAAACTAAACATTCAATTCATTTTCCATAAACGTGGCCAAAAGACTAAAAAGTTATTTAAAACTGTGTCACAGGGTTAGAGTTGAGAGGGTTGGTTTTTGGGGGTGTGTTTGGCCATATTAAATTAAATAGAATTTAATATTTTCACGATACAACAACAGGCTACACAAATTAAATCGTAAAGTGAGAATGATGTTTTTAGCATAGCGAAATGTTTAGACTGCTGCTGGGTTGGCGTTTATTAGAAACTAAATATTATTACGGAAGCTGCTGATACGTAATTAACTTTATATACGTTGTACTAATTAAAAGACAATTTAACAAGGATAATATTACCTCCAAGGAAGCGCAACCTCAACACAACTAGAACACCAACATTAGCACCAACAAACACAATAGCATCCGAGATACGAAAAGCATCATCTTTATGATTCATAATGAAAGAAAGTATTATTATGATGTCTATAAGGATGGGAGGGGGAGTTTTTAAGTAAACTTACTAAAAGTACAAAAAACGACCTTAAGCAATATTTAACACCTGCTATTATGGTGTTTATTTAACCTTTTTGCTTTTTATACCCTCCACCACCATCAGTGGTGATAGAGGGTATATATAACTTTGTCATTCCGTGTGTAACACCAAGAAATATTCATCTGAGACCCAACAAAGTATATATATTCTGGGTCCTTATCAAATTCTGAGTCGATTAAGCTATGTCCGTCTGTCCGTCTGTCTGTCTGTCTGCCTAAAACACGCTCAAAGAGCAAAATCGGTTCACATCGGGAAGAGTTATGAATCAAAATTTAAAACAACCTCGAAAAAAATAACCATTTTTTACACATTCTGATGTAATTTTGTCGAAAACCATGCAAGATAAATTCATGAAAATCACCATACATAAGTTTCTATATGAGACCTTGATCCCTGCTGAAAATTTCCAGAATCGGTCCACAATTTCATATACCTCCCATACAAAAGTACATATTCCCAGAAAATGGGTTTTTTGTTAATAACTTCCGTCACAATGTCGATATCTTCACAAAATTTTACATACTAAAATCTTGTGTCAATAGAATTCATTCAAAGAAAATATTTTCTGGATTGGTCCATAATTGGACATAGCTCCCATACAAGGTCCCCTCCCGAAAATCACTTAAACGCACATAATTCATTAATAAATTAAGATATCCATATAGAATTTGGTACAAGTATTGCTCTCACATACAGAAATATTATTGTAAAATTGTTTTAGGATCGGTCCATATTTGGTCATAGCTTCCATACAAGTTCCCCTCCCGAAAATCCCTTAAACGCGCATAACTCATTACTAAATAAAGATATCCATATTAAATTTGGTACAAGTATTACTCATATGTACAGAAACATTACTGAGAATTTTTTTTCCCGATCGGTCCATAATTGGTCATAGCTCCCATACAAGGTCCCCTCCCGAAAATCACTTAAAATCACATAACTCATTAGTAAATGAAGATATCCATATAAAATTTGGTTCAAGTATTGCTCTTATATACAGAAATATTACTGTGAACATTTTTCCTGATCGGTCCATAATTGGTCATAGCTCCCATACAAGGTCCCCTCCCGAAAATCACTTAAAACCAGATAACTCATTAGTAAATGAAGATATCCACATAAAATTTGTCACAAGTATTGCTCATATACAAAGAAATATTAGTGCGAAAGTTTTTTTCCGATCGGTCCATAATTGGTCATAGCTCCCATACAAGGTCCCCTCCCGAAAATCACTTAAACGCGAATAACTCATTACTAAAGTAAGATATCCATATAAAATTTGGTACAAGTATTGCTTATATGCACAGAAATATTATTAAGAAATTTTTTTCCGATCGGTCCATTACTGGTCACGGCTCCCATACAAGGTCCCCTCCCGAAAATCACTTAAACGCACATAACTCATTACAAAATTAAGATATCAATATAAAATTTGGTACAAGTATTGCTTATATGCACAAAAAATACTACTGTGAAAATTTTTTTCCGATCGGTTCATAATTGGCCATAGCTCACATACAAGGTCCCCTCCCGAAAATCACTTAAAACCACTTAACTCATTAGTTAATGAAGTTATCCATATAAGATTTGGTACAAGTATTGCTTATGTGCACAAAAATATTACTGTGAAATTGTTTTCCTATCGGTCCATAATTGATCATAGCTCCTATACAAGGTCCCTTTCAGAAAAACACTTAAAGGCACATAGCTCATTGCCTAATAGTGATACCCATTAAATATTTGGCATAAATACTATTTTTGTACACATAAATGTTATTTCAAAATTTTTTCACGATCGGTCCATCCTTGGTCATAGCTCTCACACAAGTTTCCCTCCCGAAAATCACTTAAACGCACATAACTCATTACCAAATTTTGGTATCCATACATTTAGCAAAAATATTGATCTTATATACATAAATTTGGTCATAGCTCTCATACTAGGTCCCCTCCAGAAAATCACTTAAATGCACAATATTCATTACCAAATAATGATATAGATACATAATTTTGAAATTTTGTCTTTGTATACATAGGTCCCCTCCAGAAAATCACTTAAATGCACAATATTCATTACCAAATAATGATATAGATACAGAATTTTGAAATTTTGTCTTTGTATACATAACTGGTCTTAGCTCCCATACAAGGTCCTTTTACGAAAATCTCTTAAACGCACATTACTCATTACCAAATAATAGCTTTGGCACAAATACTAGTTTTGTATACAAAAATTCTATTTCAAGATTTTTTCACGATCGGTTCATAACATGGGTGCGATCGGTCCCATACAAGTTTTCCTTCAGAAAATCACATAAACACTCCTAACTTATTACAAAATTACGATATAGATACAAAATTTGACTGAAATATAGCTTTTATGTATAGAAATTTTGCTTAAAGAATTTTTTACGATCGGTCTATAATTGGTCATATCTCCAATACTAGGTCCTGCCTTTAAAAGCGCTTTAACCGTATTTAACTAGTTGCAATATCAATTTGTGTAGAACAAAATTATATATATGTATTTTAAATATCCTTAAATCTTTCACACACACGCATACATGCAAATTACTAAATATCGCTAAGCGCTATTAAGATATAAAGAAAATGGCGTTTGTAATGTTTAATAAATCTTGGAATTGTAATAGATTTAAGCTGTTTAAATTTGGGATTTTTTCTATTTAAGACATGAGAAAACTTATTTCTACAAATATTTGATCAATTAGAAAAGTAATAATATAAAAGTAGCTGGTGGAGGGTATTTAAGATTCGGCTCAGCCGAATATAGCACTCTAACTTGTTTTAAATTAAAAATAAATTTTATATTCGTTTAATAAAATACTAAAAATATATAATTTTTATGTTCAATAAATATTCTCAGCATGATTTAGTATACAGCTGCTGGTATTCACATAAATAAAATATGACTTGGCTATTTTTTATTTAAAATGCAAACTATAATAGTATTTTACATTGTCAGGAGCAACTAATATTAAAAATATTCTATAGGACTGTTTAATTTTTAATATATTTATAAATAACAAAATGTAAATTACACTTTACAGTGGGATAGAATCAAAATTTCATATTTTTAACTTGGCTTTCGATGTTGAATAAGTGTGAGACTTATGTTCCTATAAAACTATTATTAAGCCAGTTATTTATGTTGAAGTCTTTGCCTGATGGTGACTTTATTTGAAGGGAGGGTCAGTTATGGACCGATCCTCACATAATTATACCCTACACCACTATAGCGGGAAGTTTATTATGCGATTGTGTTGATGTTTGTAACGCACTAAAATATTAGTACCATACCCACCTTTAAGTATACCGATCAACTCAGAATCACTTTCTAACGATGTCCGTCCCACCAAGGACGAAGCCTATTGAAAATGGTTAAAATCGGTCCATTATTTCACATAGCCCCCATACAACTGAACCCCCCGAAAAGGGCTTTTGAGCTCATAATTCTGTATAATATAAATGTATCTCGATAAAAGTTCGCACAACTAAGTTTTATGCAAGCCTTGATGACCTCCGAATTTCGAATTGATCGGACTTCATTTGACTCTAGTCCCCATACAAAACCCCCCTTCGGAAAATGACTTGAATATCCGCAATTCACTTATTAACACTGTTATTGCAATGAAATTTATCACAGACAAATATATAAATATAAATCTATCAGGCCCATTTTATCGGGATGGTTCACATTTGCTCCTATCCCCCACATAAAGCCTCATTCAGAAAATTAGTTTTTCGTCAATAAATTGCTTATTTAAATCGGAATCAAGGTAATATTCCAGATAAATGCTTTATTATGAAAAATAGATCATATTTAATATTCATAACTGGTGTAGGGTATCATATGGTCGGCCACGCCCGACTATTTGTGAAATTCGATTTAGCTATGTTCGTCCGTCTGTCTGTCTGTGTAAAACACGCTCACGTTACAACTAGGCATAGCAAATCATCTAAATTCACCAGAAATATTTGTTTTTACCCTGAGCAGTTTGATATTGAAAATCAGCAATATCGGTTTACGATATAAAAAGTTACGAGTAAAAATTTTAGACTACCTTGAAAAAAATTATGTTTTTTCAAAATTCTTAAGTAGTTCAATATTTCGATGAACTTTGTCACACATTATTTTCTTCTGCCAGGGATTAAGTGAGTTAAAAATCATAACAATTGATCTAATATTTCTCATAGCCCCATACAAAGGTATATATTCCCGGATATTTGTTTATCATTAATAACTCCCTCAAATATAACGGTATCGACACAAAATTTTGTACATGCAAATATAATATGAACAGAAATTATACTACTAACGTAGATCTCAGTCGGTCCACAATTGGTCATAGGTCCCATATAAGGTCCGAAAATCACATAAACGCACATATTTCATTGATGTATAAAGCTATTGTGATGAAATTCGAGTTGAATATGGTTTGTGTATATACAAATAATTTTTTTTCGGATCGGACCATTATTGGTCATAGTTCCCATATAAGGTCCACGAAAATCACTTAAACGCACATATTTCATTGTCAAATAAAGCTATCGTAATAAAATTCGACAAAAATAAGTTTTGTCTATATATGAACCACTCTACGAAAATTGTTTTCGGATAGGCCCGTAATTGGTCATAGCTCTCATATAAGGTCCACTTTCCAAAATCACTTAAACGTATATATTTCTTTGAATAATAAAGATATCGGGATGAAGTTCGAGTTGAATATGTTTTGTTTGCATACAAACAAATTTACCAAACTTTTTCTGGATCGGTCCGTATTTAGTAATAGCATACATATAAGGTCCATTTCAAAAAATCACTTAAACGCACATATTTCAATATGTGCGTTTAAATCGGTCTATAAGTTGTCTTAGCTCCCATATAATGTTCACTTCTGAAAATCACTTAATACCACTTAATTCGTTATTAAATGATTATATCCGGATAAAATTCGACATTCTATTAAAATGTTTTCGAACTGGCCTATTAATATACATTTTTCTGGACCTAATCAAAATTAGTTCCACATTATTAAGTCAGCAATGAGCGTTTGAGTTATTTTCTGAAGGGGGGCTGGGTCAATTATGGTCCGATGTCCGCCATATATCACAGTATAATTTCTGTGTGCATAAAATGTAACTTTATCACTATTGCTGCTTAATTAATTTGTTTATCACATTTTAAACTGTATTCCGGCAGGCCACTTGTATGGGGGCTAAGTGAAATAATAGTCTGATATTTCTCATTCTCAATACCAATCAGTGCTAATCAATATATAAAAAGTGTGCAAAATCTTAGAATCTTATCTCCTTCCGTTGTTCTTTCAAAAGATAGATGCACGGACGGACGTGTAAGATCGTCTTAGAATTTAATAAGGACAAGAATATATGTGGTTCATGGCTAACTCAATATGATTGTGGGTATTAAGTGTATCCAAGCTTTTTAAAAAACAATTTACTACCTGAACAGAGTTTACTCTGAACACATATGGACAAGGAAGAAAATTCAATAGTATCATTTCATTTCATCCACCTTCATTCAAGTGTGCTGGGTTCATCCGACACATTCATAAGAGAAAAACATACGACACGCTTATTCTAAGTAAACGGGTGGGTGAGGCCCACATACCCACATTCATCCCGTACCATATACAATTAACACTAACTCATTTCCAACGCTTAGTCCTACAGTCACTCCTCTGTGGGGTATGTGTTTTTTCGGCAACAGCACCGAACTTATCCCAAAATATTGACTTTACCTTACAACAGTACTTTAACCGCCACTTTCTCTCCCCGCGAATTTGGGTTTAAATCACAGCCACTACGTGGATCCCGAAGGAACCTCAACCAACTGACCAGCCAGGACATAGTCCTGTGGGTGATATCACCAGTTTATAGTCCAGGTAGACTAGAGGTACTGGTAGTACCTCTTTACCCCGGGAGTGGGGAGGGTATATTGGGTTTGAGCTGATGTTTGTAACACACAAAAATATTCGTCCTGTACCCACTTTAAAGTATACCAATAGGCTTAGAATCGTTTGCTGAGTCGATTAAGCCATGTCCGTCTGTCCGTCCGTCTGGCTGTCTATTACGCAAGATACAAGTCGTCATTTTCAAGATAATGTTTAAAATCGCTCCATTATTTCACCTAGCCCCCATACAACAGAACTCCTGGAAAAGGGCTTTTGAGCTCATAATTATATTAAATATACCCGTATATCGATAAAAAGCGGCACAACTTAGTTTTATACAAGTCTTGATGACCTTGTCAAATTTTTTAAAAATCGGAACTCATATGACCCTACTAACTCCCATACAAAGTCCCCTTCAGAAAATGACTTGAATGTCTAAAATTCACTTGTAAACACTAATATTGCGATGAAATTAAGCAAAACGAAATATTTTATAAATATAAATCTATTCACAAAATGTTATCGGGATCGGTCCATATTTGCCTCTAGCCCCCATATTAAGCCTCTTTCAGAAAATTAGTTTTTCGTCCATAAGCAATTTAAAAGTATCGGAAACAAGGTAAAATTGAAGATAAATGCCTTATTATGAAACATAAATCACATTTAATATTCATAACGCCCGACTATACTTTGTTACTTGTTTCTTCTTAATTTAGTGTTTCACATTGTAATTAAAAATTTCATTAAAATTTAACACCTCCTTAGGAATGAAAAAAATCAACATGTATGAATGTAACATTTTTCTACATAATTCAAAATAATATTTATTAAATAAATATACATAAGTATAAAATTAAAATCATAAATCTTATAAAAAAACGTAATAAACGAAAGCACAAATATTTATTTACTAGAAATGCAAACAGAAAAAAATACAATAAAACTAATGACTAGAGAAGGCCAATCTAACGTACATATGTATGTATGTAGTGGTTGGTGGTGTTAGTAAGTACACCTTCAACTAACGGTAAAAACATACAGCTACATCAAAAAATAAACATGCAGCAGTACATAAATTATGTTGTTTTTGTTCTCTTAACGTTACTCTATTATTTTTCATTTGGGGTGAATATAAAAAATACGCGCCTTAAAGTATGCAATTTTTAATGGTACATTGTGCGATGCGTTTGTTTTAATGCAGGAAACAGAAATATGAATAAGAAATATTGTTGTACAGCAGCAACAAAATGAATCCTTATTATTTGAAAAAATGCAAGGTATTAATGTTGTTGTATTAAATTATTATTAACACAACTTTATTAGCCAACATAACGCTCATTCATAGCGGTGGTTGCTAACCATTAATTTTAATTAAAAAATTATAAAAGATTTTCGTTCTTTTTAGAATATGGCTATTAGAACACATGTTCCAAGTTAGAAATTAGAAATTTAACATATTTGCTTAGGAAATATTGTGGCGCAGTAATATATTTGATAAATGTTTTTAAATTAAAAATTATTTTTTAAAGAATTTTTGGTGAATTTTTGTAAAAATTTTAAAATTAATAACTTTGATACCCCTTTTTCCAGAAAATAAATTTGTTCTTAATTAATTTACTTAAATCTCTTAACATGCCTTATATATCAAATTTTTCTTTGGCATTGAATGCTGAAGTGTATGAAAAATAAAGAAAATCTCAAATAATTCCCTCATTTGTTCCATTAATACTAGACATTATTTGTAACAAACAACAAAATATTTTACTAGTACATATTTACAATTTTTTTTTTTAATTTAAGTGCGTATTATTTTTCTACATGAATATATTATGTTTGCTGTAAGTAAGCCAATTTAATAGAGAGCCAACGAACGAAGAAGAATTATTAGCCATATTTATTGCCAAACATTTTGTGCGTCAAGACAACGAGACAAACAAGCAACTGCAGCACTCAATTGATCCCTTTCCATATAAATCTACGTCTTATTGGCAACAATGTTAAATTAAATCCCTTCCCCTTATTCGCAGAACTTTTATGCGCGTTTTATAAAGCGAAAGTGTGGAAAAATGAAAATGAACGAACAAACGGAAATACTTTTGTTCAATTTTTCACTTTAATTGAATTAAAAATTTCATTCGTTGCGCTTATGAAGCATTTATAAAGCTTATTGTTTGATGATGATGATATTTTTTGTTGATTCAGTTGTTGTGTGCAGAGTTGTGAAAGAATGTTGTTTTTTTTTAAGTTTGCATTCAATTTGGGTAAGGACATGATAAAAATAATTCCCTACATCATTATGGTGGTGATGGTTTTATGCGTTTGTACTGATGTTTGTAAGGCATAAAAATATTGGACCTACATCCACCTTAAAGTATACCAATCGACTCATAATCACTTTTTGAGTCTATTAAGATTTGTCCGTCCGTCCACATTTTTCAAGATATTTTGATAAAATTTGGACCATATGAGTTTTTCAAGGACGATGTCTATTGAAAATGGTTGAAATCGGTCCATTATTTCACCTAGACCCATACAACCTGACCTGTTATCATTTTACATTACATAATAATGTTCGCTACGGGAAGTATATGATCTTCTAGTTTTGAACCATTAGTGTAGAATGAGATCGTGTCAACTCGAGGAATAGTGATTGCATCCTATTCTTCAATTTTACTATTCTGATTCATAATGCAAAGCTTAATATTTGTAGTATATAATTACTTTCCTACTCAGAAATTTGTTTAACTATATTTTTTGGATGGTACCATCACAGGCTGATATAATTTTTGAAAAGTCCAAACCCTGAGACCTACTAATATTTTAATTACATCCCCCGGAGCATGTTTCCTTGATGAAGACCCCATCTTGGTGTTGCTATACACGGGTTAAAAAGGAGCTACCAGTACCTCTAGTCTGCCGGGACTATGATAATGAAATGTAGCCAGTTGCTAGTCTTTATCCTGGCTGGTCATTTGGTTCAGATACTTTCGGGATATGTCTGGATTCTCTCTCCGGTGCTGTTGCAATCTCAACAGATGCCACTGTGTAATGTGACAGAGCAACTTATGCTGGATTCCTGAACCCGTTGAGTATCTCTTACTCTTCGCGTAGTAGGGCGCCATTATAGGTTGAGGAATTCTTAGGTTGACACTTGGTAGTTGCCTGTCATTCGGTAGTTCGTTCTTTATGGTCTGAGAATGGAACTGATGTAATTGGTAAACGGTCGGGAAAGACTCCTCTACACGACAGGAGACTAGTACTGATATAGTAGACTTTTTTCTTCAGGGAAATTCTTGGTGCTGTTCCTATCCAACAGGATTCATATTGTTTCATGCTACGCGACTTATGGTTCAGACCTGTCACTCAACTTATTGGGGCAATTATTGGGTTCGAATTGACTTTGGAAATTCCTACATCCTTTGTCACATTATCTGACATACTGAGGGATCCTGATTTATTGGCTGGGTATTTCGGACTTCCAAATACGTCTCTAGGTGCTGTTGCGCGGGCTTTAAAAAAGTTAAGGAATGCACTGGAATGGGTCATTAGTTGATGGGGATTGCATTTTAAATAATGCAATCTTTCATAACATATAAAGGATGTTCAGCTTCTGGTATACCGGAAGATTGATTTCATCTGATGTTGGGGTTGTCTCCCCTTCTATTGACTTTAAATCAGTGATTGTTTTTTCCTTGTCGGGGTTTGCATTGCTGCCATGCTGCCTGTCATTCCGCAACGGGACTACTATGGCAAGAGTTAAGAAAGCTCGGGTACTTCAGCAAAGTGCTTGTACATGCACTGGCACAGCCATGTATAAAAATTGCCACCTGTGTTCTTCATAGAAGGATTCAGCGGCGCGTAATAGAACGTTCTCAAGTCTACGCAGTGCATGGAAAGGTCCACCGTGAAATAAGGCCGTCAAGGCAGGTGTTCACGTTAAGCACTTAGAAATTCTTGTCCAAATCTGATCTGAAGAGCTTGGCCTATAATTGAATGAATATAAATGGCTGATAATGCTGTTATTAGCAAAATAGTAGATAGAGTTGAAAGTTTCACATAAATGGTCGTTTATGAAAATAATAAATATGGTAGAGAAAGAACGGATCCATGCGGTACTCCTGAATTAATGGTCTGAAGATTCTATATCCTTGTATTACATTTATCTCATTGGATAATATTCCTTAGCTAGTGTTAGCGCGTATGTCATATTTAGCTGACGATAGCAGAATAATTAAACTTCTCGGACTAAAATCGTAGCTATTATTTCTCCATAATTAGAAGTATCGTCCTCCTAGTAAAGAATATGATGCTTAAATGATGCAATCGTATTCCGAAGACACAAAACAGTTCGGTATCATAATGAATTTCAAATAAAGCAGATATCTGAAAACGCTGCATCAAAGGGTTCTCTTTTTAGAAGTGATGTTAGTATCGGATATAAAGATGTAACTTTATATCCGATATTGCAAACAACTTTTAAACGTTTGAAGTTATAACTCTTTCAAAGCTCTAAGAGTTATACACTAACAATTCATTATATTTTTTACTCTTGTAAAACGCAACACAATTTTTTATTTTTGTGGCGTTGAGATTTTTCCGATTTTTTGTTGTTGCTTTTATACTTTGATTGTGTTACGAAAGGGAAATAAATTTGTCCGTCGTTGTTGGGTAAAAAATTTTGATTAGAGTTTGTTTGTCTGTTTTTATATTGGTTGGTTCGCTGGTTTCTATTTGGCCGGTTGTTTAGATGAAGTTTTTTAAAGTTTTACTTGTATTTTTTAGCATGTTGATGTAAAGATACGCTTAAAATTTTCTACACACAATTTGCAACCCTTAGAATTTGTTAAATTGTAAGAAACCAAGTGAAAGTGTTGTTACAACTGGGTGCTAGAAAAAAAAACCTAACCAAACCGAACAGCAAACATAAGAAAAGTTAGGAAAGAAGCAGAAAAATGGTAGGGAAAAAGGAAACGGAAATCTAAAGTTAAATGAGTTCATTAACAGGATGAAGAAAATACTTCTAAAAGCATTTTACGCAATTTTTGTGGTTTCATAAGCATGAAAATTAAAACATTTATAATTTAATATTTAATAAAAATTATTACTGAACGTTGGTTGTGTTAATGTACGAACCGAAGAGAATTTGAATGAGTAGAGTAAATAATAATAAAATATTTCCTCAGTAAAAGAAGTGTTTCTGCTATTGTGTATTATGGAATACTTAGTGTTAGGAGCAATGGTTATGTTGATTTATATAACCCGATATATGCATGTACTATAGGAGCCCTTACTTGATCTTGATTAATTTAAACGTTGGATCAAGTTATATATTAAAATCATCTGATAAAGCAATTGTGTATAAAACTGGTGGTTATGTTCCTAAATATTTTAAGTCAAACATTAATCCAGATCAGTAGTGAGGGAACGCACAACAGACACGACGGAGGACTAAGTGTACTTCCTTGGATTATATGTAACATACATTCTCCTTTCAAACTAACTAACTACTAACTAACTAACTAACTAACTACTAACTAACTAACTAACTACTAACTAACTAACTAACTACTACTAACTAACTAACTACTAACTAACTAACTAACTACTAACTAACTAACTAACTAACTAACTAACTACTACTAACTAACTAACTACTAACTAACTAACTAACTACTAACTAACTAACTACTAACTACTAACTAACTAACTAACTAACTAACTAACTAACTAACTAACTAACTAACTAACTAACTAACTACTAACTAACTAACTACTAACTAACTACCTAACTAACTAACTAACTAACTAACTACTAACTAACTACTAACTAACTAACTAACTAACTAACTAACTAACTAACTAACTAACTAACTAACTAACTAACTACTAACTAACTAACTAACTAACTAACTAACTAACTACTAACTAACTAACTAACTAACTAACTAACTAACTACAACTACCTAACTAACTAACTAACTACTACTAACTAACTAACTAACTAACTAACTAACTAACTAACTACCTAACTAACTAACTAACTAACTACTAACTAACTAACTACAACTAACTAACTAACTACTAACTACTACTACTAACTAACTAACTACTAACTAACTAACTAACTAACTAACTAACTAACTAACTAACTAACTAACTAACTAACTAACTAACTAACTAACTAACTAACTAACTAACTAACTAACTAACTAACTAACTAACTAACTAACTAACTAACTAACTAACTAACTAACTACTAACTAACTAACTAACTAACTAACTAACTAACTAACTACAACTAACTAACTAACTAACTAACTAACTAACTAACTAACTAACTACTAACTAACTAACTACAACTAACTAACTAACTAACTAACTAACTAACTAACTAACTAACTAACTAACTAACTACCTAACTAACTAACTAACTAAACTAACTACTACTAACTAACTAACTAACTAACTAACTAACTAACTACTAACTAACTAACTAACTAACTAACTAACTACTAACTAACTAACACTAACTACTAACTACTACTAACTAACTAACTACTAACTAACTAACTAACTAACTAACTAACTAACTAACTACTAACTAACTAACTACTAACTAACTACTAACTAACTAACTAAATAACTAACTAACTAACTAACTAACTAACTAACTAACTACTAACTAACTAACTAACTAACTACTAACAACTAACTAACTAAACTAACTAACTAACTAACTAACTAACTAACTAACTAACTAACTAACTAAACTACTTAACTAACTAACTAACTACTAACTAACTAACTAACTACTAACTAACTAACTAACTAACTACTAACTAACTACTACTAACTAACTACTAACTACTAACTAACTAACTAACTAACTAACTAACTAACTAAACTAACTACTAACTAACTAACTAACTAACTAACTAACTACTACTAACTAACTACAACTAACTAACTAACTAACTACTAACTAACTAACTAACTAACTAACTAACTAACTAACTAACTAACTAACTACTAACTAACTAACTACTAACTACCTAACTACTACTAACTAACTAACTAACTAACTAACTAACTAACTAACTAACTAACTAACTAACTAACTAACTAACTAACTAACTAACTAACTAACTAACTAACTAACTAACTACTAACTAACTAACTAACTAACTAACTAACTAACTAAATAACAATAACTAAATACTAACTAACTAACTAACTAACCTAACTAACTAACTAACTAACTACTAACTACTAACTAACTAACTAACTAACTAACTAACTACTACTAACTAACTAACTAACTACTACTAACTAACTAACTACTAACTAACTAACTAACTAACTAACTAACTAACTAACTAACGACTAACTAACTAACTAACTAACTAACTAACTAACTAACTAACTAACTAACTAACTAACTAACTAACTAACTAACTAACTACTACTAACTACTAACTAACTAACTAACTAACTAACTAACTAACTAACTAACTAACTAACTAACTAACTACTAACTAACTAACTAACTAACTAACTACTAACTAACTAACTAACTAACTAACTAACTAACTAACTAACTACTAACTAACTAACTAACTAACTAACTAACTAACTAACTAACTAACTAACTACTAACTAACTAACTAACTAACTAACTAACTAACACTAACTAACTACTAACTAACTATCTAACTAACTAACTAACTAACTAACTACTAACTAACTACTAACTAACTACTAACTAACTAACTAACTAACTAACTAACTATTAACTATCTATCTATCTATCTATCTATCTATCTATCTATCTATTTATCTATCTATCATCTATCTATCTATCTATCTATCTATCTATCTATCTATCTATCTATCTATCTATCTATCTATCTATCTATCTATCTATCTATCTATCTATCTATCTATCTATCTATCTATCTATCTATCTATCTATCTATCTATCTATCTATCTATCTATCTATCTATCTATCTATCTATCTATCTATCTATCTATCTATCTATCTATCTATATCTATCTATCTATCTATCTATCTATCTATCTATCTATCTATCCTATCTATCTCTATCTATCTATCTATCTCTATCTATCTATCTATCTATCTATCTACTATCTATCTATCTATCTATCTATCTATCTATCTATCTATCTATCATCTATCTATCTATCTATCTATCTATCTTCTATCTATCTATCTATCTTCTATCTATCTATCTATCTATCTATCTATCTATCTATCTATCTATCTATCTATCTATCTTTTTTTTTTTTTTTTGGACGTAGTGATAGTAAACTATCATCTAGTGGCCCCACGACATCTCCAATCCACCCCGGTACTGCGTCAGCATTTCATCAGGGTGGGTGGTTTATTTTGTATTTATCTTCATTTCGTTTTCTTCCCTACGTCCTCCTATCGTGGGAGGTTCGGGGGTATTGAGCATCTTTCTTTTATAACTGTGTTAATATAGTTCTCACAACGATTCCAATCATTTTCAGATTTAAGCATAATCTTTATTATGTTTTCAGCAGCAATTGTTTCACCTAGGTTGGAGTTTAGCGCTCTCCTGGCATTTATCCACTTAGGGCATTCGAAGATTATATGATCTGCTGTTTCTTCTAACGCTCCACATGACTCACAGATAGCATTGCTTCTTAAATTAAACCTGCATAGGTACTGATTAAAGCTTCCATGGTTTGTTAAGAATTGGGTCATGTAATAGCCAACATTTCCATGTGATCTTTCGATCCATTCTCTGATATTTGGTATCAAGTTATGGGTAGATCTGCCCGTTGTTTCATGTGTCCACCTTTCTTGCCACATATTTATCGTCCTTGTTCTAGCATTCTTTTTTATATCAATTTCGTGTTTTCTCTGTTCTGTAGGACTCATGCCACTGTGCCTAATACTTTTCATCTCGTTATATATATAATTTTTCTCCATTATTTGGAGGTCTACAGGTTGGAGTCCAGCGAGTACCAGGGCTGCTGATGTTGGTACTGTGCGGTACGCAGAAATAATTCTTAGAGCGCTAATTCTCAATGGTTTTTGTAGCTCTCTTACTTTACATTTATTGTTCATTGCCGAGGCAAATGTTGGGGCTGCGTAAAGTACCTGCGAATGAACGACACTATTTATAAGTTTTCTGGTATAAGGCTTTGGGCCCCCACGATTGGGCATTATTCTGGCTAATGCAGCTGCTGTTTGTAAGGCCATGAATTGCACCTATTAAGGCTGTCATTTGTGACTATTTCTAAAAGTTCAGATGTAGGTTGAGAAACTACCAGCGCAATATCATCTGCATATCCTATTATTTTAGCGCCATTTTGGAATTTCATGTTTAGAAGACCGTCGTACATGACGTTCCATAAGAATGGTCCTAGTACTGATCCTTGTGGGACTCCTGCTGTTATTTGGTACGTTTTTAGTCCATCGTCAGTTTCATACAATAGTACTCGGTTATGCAAGTAGTCCGCGACTATTTTATACATATAGTCCTGAACGCCTTTGCATTTTAATGCTTCCAATATGACTCTCCATTTGGCTGTGTTGAAAGCATTTCTTACGTCTAACGTTATTATTGCGCAAATCCTTTTGAAGTTTTGGACTCCATCGCCGTTTTTAATACTTCGTTGATGGCGTCAACAGTGCATCTTCCTTTGCGGAAGCCATACTGGTTACACGATAAGCTACCAAGTTCATCAATTTTTTTAGAGAGCCTGTTCAGAATTAGGGACTCAAGAAGTTTTCCAAGCGAATCAAGCATACATAATGGTCTGTACGAGTTTGCTTCGTTTAACGGTTTGTCGCCTTTCCGTAAGAGCACTAGTTTTTGTATTTTCCACTTCGAGGGAAATTCTCCTTTTTCTAGGCATATGTTAAACGTGTGTATTAACAATTCAGGCCATGTTTCGCTTACTAGTTTTAATACAGTATTTGGTATACCATCGGGACCAGGGCATTTGCCAGTTTTTAGATTATTCGTTGCTATTTTCAATTCATCTATACTCAAAGGATAGAATCCGTTTCTTTGCTGTAGTGCTTCAGTGTGATAGCCATCATTGTCAAAGGGGAACAATGTTTCTACTATTTGCTTCGCCCACGTTGGCTCTTTTATGCCAGGTATGGGTTTTATTGCACCTAGTTTTTTCCTGACAATCTGGTATGGTTTACCCCAGGGGTCGGAATCGATTTCATTGCAGAGCTCAAGCCAACATCTTTTTTTGCTCTTTTTGATTGCACTTTTCAATATTTTTCGGGATCTTTTGTATTCCAGCTTAAGGGAAAGATCTCTATAGTTCCTCGTAGTTGCCCTGCGGGTTAATAGACATTTTTTCATTAACTCACGCACCTCGTCATTCCACCAGTAAACGGATGGTTTGTTTCTATATGGTTGGACTCTCATTCCTACGTTACATGCCTTAGTTAATATGTCGGTCAGTGATTTTACGACTGACTCAACATTGTTGTCTTCGTTCGGAATTCTTGTTCTTCGCTCTTTACATCTACATATATATTCCACAAGCTTCTCTTTCTTTAGTTTTCTGATATTCCACTTGGGAAGGCTTATCTCGGTTTGTAACGGTGCTGAGTTGTCGTCAATGGAAAATGTAATGTACTGATGATCACTAAGTGTAAAATCCTCAAGTACCATCCAGTTCATATTATCATTGTAGAGATTCGTTGTCCCGAATGTAATGTCAATTATGCTACCACCTGGGGGCCTTCTAAAAGTTAAATTTTCGCCTTCGTTAAAAATAGTAAGACCAAGACTGCCGATCATCTCGCTCACTATTTCACCCCTGTTGTCTAATAAGTGAGAGTTCCACGCCGGAGATTTACTGTTGAAGTCTCCACCTATGAGAACTTTGCCTCTTGCTGTTCGAATAGATTCTTCTAGATTGTTTATAGCAATTACGAAATCGTCATGGCTTATATTAGGTGAAAAATAACAACTGTAAATCCTAACGCCATCAATTGTTGCATATACGAAGCCTGTATTATTCTCGTCGATTTCTCTAACATTTGCATGCTTATTTCTCACGAGTATAGCTGCGCGGTGGCTAATATCTTCATACCAGTTTAGATACGATGGCTTACCATATGGTTCACTAACTACCACTATATCTATATCGTCTTCTGCTGCTTTCTGGATCATAAGATCCTGTGCTTCTCTACCTCGACCAAGGTTTACTTGAAGAAACTTCTTAGTCATTTTTTCGGGATTCTTTTCTATTGTTTATACAGAACATACTGCCTATGTAATGTTCTATATTCTTTAGACCTGCTTCTTGGCATAATATGCATCTAAGTTCTTCTCTACAATCTTTGAGTTTGTGGCCCGATTTGCAGAATTTTCTACACACATTTGTTCTATCGGCACCATTACAAAAGTTAGCCATGTGACCTTGATCTAGGCATCTAAAGCATTGTATGGCTTTTGCCTTCATTTTCACCCTGCACAGCACCCACCCAATTCTAATTTTGGAATTCTTTAGAAGAACTGCGGCTGTATTCTCCGGGATTTGTACCAGAGCTTGTTTGGTTTTCCCGAAGGACTCTCTAACATTGAGAACTTTAGCATCAACGAGATCCATGTCTGTCGCTATTTTTATTGCACTTACAATATCTTCTTCTTCTGTTGATTCGTCCATATCTCTTATATCGACTATACAGTTCTTATTAACAGTTTTAATTGTGACATCGTTTCCAAGCGTGTTTCCGATGGCACGTGTCATTTTTTCCGCTTGTCCCTCTCCTCTATTGAATTTTATTAGGATATCGCCATTTCTTGTCCTTCTCATTGTCTTTATATCAACTCCGATTTCACTGGGGTCAATATTCTTCTTCATTTCTTTCAGTACGTCCGCATAAGTGACATTAGAAATTGCCTTTATAGTAAGTGCTTCTCCTTGGTCAAACTTTATTCTTTTTTTTTACTTTTCTTTCTTCCTTTTCTCTTTTCGGTGTTTCACTATTTCCCATCCACTTTCTTCACTACTTCTATGGGCTTTTTCTTTCTCGACAGGCTGAGATGCTGTCGTTCTAGAATGCTCCATAGTCGATTTAGGAGTCTCCGTAGTCGATCTAGAGGTCTCCATGGTGACCTTTTTAGCATTTTCAACTTTTTTAGGTAGCTTTTCGCTATCAGGTAATTTTGACATCGATGCCCTGCTCCTTTTCCCTTCTCGACGCGTAAGTGAGAGGCCATCCATATTCACCTGTATCGCTTTTGTTTGTGATGGAAGTTTTATTTGACTAATGGCCTTTATTACAGGTATCATATCGTTTATATTCTTCTTCGCTTCTATTAACTGCTCATATAGAGCTACTGCACATATAATGTCATCTCGTACTGACTTGTGAATATTATTGGCTTTAAGCACCACTGTATATGCAGAGATTATTTTGTTACCTAGTTTTTCGAAGGTTTCAACAAAAATGTTCTCCTCTTCTTGGCATTGTGCATGTTTCGGTGTTTTTGCTTACGGGTGGATTATTTTTCAGCTCATCGTTTCTCTCATCCTTTTCATGCACTGTTTCATTGGTTCTATTCGTATTTTCGTTGTTGGTTTTATCGGTACTCATGTTTTGTTTCCTTGGGTCCCAACTTAAGGCCGCTATCATCAAAACGTTGTGTAGTCACGTGGGTGATCCCATGGTTATCTATGTAAAAAACAGGGAGGCCATGCATGGGTTGACATAAGATCCTCATGAAACCTTATGCCAGAGCCAGATCCGTGTGAGTCGGGAATTTGCATCCGAGCCTACACCGCCAACTTAATGGTGACGTTTGTTGAGCGCTCCTTAAGATTTGCTAGATTTTAGTGGGACGGAGGCACATGTGGCATTAGCCCAGACGCCATTTCTGTGCAATTTCACTTTCACATACTGAGGGTCCAGAATGTCACATATGTCAGCCCGGTTGTGTCGTCATATCCTATCCATTTTCCAAAAATGCCATAATTAAGACCGTACTGGACTTGGTCTTAATGCCTTTCGGCGGTGTCCTTGTTTTGACTGGGGAGGAACCACGGAGTCGTCACTCTCCAGAATTTTCCTCTAGTGAGGGTACCCCTATGGTTGGATACTTATATGGGAGCGGCATCCACTCGCTCCGTAGCAGGGTTTCACAAAGCACGTGTACATTTTCCGTACGCTTTCCACGCCTACCACAAACTAGGGTCCGCGGGGTCGTTAATCCCGTTATCCTCTTCTGAGATACCCTTGCGGTATCTATCTATCTATCTATCTATCTATTCTATCTATCTTATCTATCTATCTATCTATCTATCTATCTATCTATCTATCTATCTATCTATCTATCTATCTATCTATCTACTATCTATCTATCTATCTATCTATCTATCTATCTATCTATCTATCTATCTATCTATCTATCTATCTATCTATCTATCTATCTATCTATCTATCTATCTATCTATCTATCTATCTATCTATCTATCTATCTATCTATCTATCTATCTATCTATCTATCTATCTATCTATCTATCTATCTATCTATCTATCTATCTATCTATCTATCTATCTATCTATCTATCTATCTATCTATCTATCTATCTATCTATCTATCTATCTATCTATCTATCTATCTATCTATCTATCTATCTATCTATCTATCTATCTATCTATCTATCTATCTATCTATCTATCTATCTATCTATCTATCTATCTATCTATCTATCTATCTATCTATCTATCTATCTATCTATCTATCTATCTATCTATCTATCTATCTATCTATCTATCTATCTATCTATCTATCTATCTATCTATCTATCTATCTATCTATCTATCTATCTATCTATCTATCTATCTATCTATCTATCTATCTATCTATCTATCTATCTATCTATCTATCTATCTATCTATCTATCTATCTATCTATCTATCTATCTATCTATCTATCTATCTATCTATCTATCTATCTATCTATCTATCTATCTATCTATCTATCTATCTATCTATCTGTCTGTCTATCTATCTATCTATCTATCTATCTATCTATCTATCTATCTATCTATCTATCTATCTATCTATCTATCTATCTATCTATCTATCTATCTTTCTATCCGATCTATGAAGTAATATGGTTTAATTCCTTTTTAGTTTCTCGGCATAAGCTTGGCAATAAATCGCATTAAGATTTCTAACAAATTAAAAGCAATCTTTTACATTCAACTCAAATTATTCAATCAATAAATAATTTTGTCAAACTTTCCAAAAACTTAGACTCCCCATTTAACCTTTTTATAACTCAACCAAATAACTTTTTTAAACTTCAATTAAAATTTTCTACTTTTTCCATATTCAGCAAGAAAAATATTTTACAAGCTGACATCGTCAATAAAAACGCATAAATTTATTACACGCTAAATTCAAATTATGTATTTATACATGCGCTAAGGCATTTGATTTATAACTTTTTCAACTCATATAATATGTACCTTCGAAATCCCTTATAAAACTACTTCAATTTTTAATTTTATATTGATCCCCCAAAAGTATGCATATAAATTTTATTTCTTATTATTAACTTTTATCAACTTTTAAATGGTTTGACAAGTGCACACTTTTCTTACATTGCTTTATCAATTTAAAAAGTTTTCTTCTTTTCTAAAGAAAAAATAAATAAGAAGAAATCTAAAAAAAAATAAAAGAAAAAATACTTTTTCTATTATAGACGCCACTTAAGGTGTCAACTTAAATGAAAAATATTTTTACTTTCACCAAAAACTAAATACACTTGCAAGGCAAAATTTATTATGCTCGAAAATAAAACGTTTGAGCAAATTGCTATAAAATACATTTAATAAAATTCAAATCGACATTTAGTCAATAAACTTTGTTCGCCCGTAAGTATACTTCACCGGCTTTAGTTACACGAATAAAAAGGAGTGAAGTAAATATAATCCCAAAAGAAAATTGCTAAACAAATTTAGAGCTTAAAGATAAAAAAATGGATGTAAACGAAGTTTATAAAGTTTTTAAATATTCGTGTATTAGGCAAGATTGTTTAAAAGAAAATGTAAGGGTTTTTTTGTTAAGAAAAATCCAATAGGCTTAAATTTGGAAAATTCTTAATAAAAAAAGTTCAATAAATTCATAAGAAAAATGTGAAGAGGAAAAAATGCCAAGAAAAGCAAAAAAAAACTTAAAATCTTTACTTTCTCTAAGGCAAGGAAAGTGGCACCCGGAAGGAGGCTCTTCAGCCACTGATAAGAAAAAGGGGAAATTTTGAATTTTTAAAATACAGTGGGATGAAAAGTTTTAATAAATACATAATAATAATTGGTTGCACCAAGGCTTCTACTTGAAAATTTAAATAAATATCTATAAATCAAAAAGTTAATGATTTTGATTTTTAAGATAATCTAGAAAAAAGTTCGAAAATAATTTTCAAGGCTAAAAAGTTAGTACTTACATAATATATTATTTGTCATTATTAAGCACATTCTAGATAATGTATGTTTTGCTGGGTTATTACATGAGTAAGCCTGTAGAATAATAAACACTTGAACCAAACTGTACAACTGGCTTTAAACTAGAAAAATCGGGGTAATCTCTTTTGTAATGAGCTGTATCGGGAAATCGAGGACTTTACTACTTAGTATATCTATAACATATTGTATGTCAACGATCTGTTAAGTCGTGTGAAAAGTTGCTATTTTACGTATGGATTCTACATTCCGCCACAGTGACGTACAAATGAATGTCGAAGTATTTTACGTGAATACCTGCATGGTGGTCTTTTCCAACCACTGGGTGATCTTTTGAGACGACTCATCAACACAACCCTATGTGTATCATACTTTGCTCAAGTATTTGAGCTATTCAATCTCTGACCTTTGCTGCCCCGTTGCTTAACTTCTGAGATGTAAGAACATCACTTCCAAAGATGAGATGGCCTCTGTTGAGTCGGCAACAGCACCTAGAGACATATTCGGTAATCCGAAACACGAATCCATCAAATAAGCCGAGGACTTTGTTCTTACTCACAGAGAACACACTTTGGAATATCTGATATGAGCAGAGTTTTCCCTGAACATACCTGGACAAGGAAGGAAAATTCAATGGTGTCACCAAGTTACCCATCCATCTTCATTAATTTACCCGACACACTCATAGAGAACAACATCCAACACACTCACTCTAGGTAAACGGGCGACTAAGATCCTTATACCCCTACATTCGTCCTATATCATATACATTTAAAACCAACTCATTTCCAACGTTTACTCCCACAATCACTATTCTGTAGGTTATCTGTTGACTTCGGAAACAGCACGAAACTTATCCCGAAATATAGATTTCACAGTGCATCAGTCCATTAATCAGCATAGGGGTTTAAACCACAGCTGACCGGCAAGCACAAAGTACTGCGAGTTCTCTGGTTCGACCCCGTTTCAAATCATTCCAAGGAAAGGCCGAGGATACATTTGATCTTCAACAGTTTATACATCCGGTTATCTAAAATACAATTTGTTGACAGCTAGGCATCCATCGGGCCTATTATGAGCTGCTTTAACAGTGCCGCTGGTGGGAACCGAACCCACTGCCTGCGGCTTGGCGGACTAGAACACTAATAATGACCTAACGGAAGCACACTCTGAGGAAGTTACATGCTGGCGTAACAAATAAAACTTTTCAGTTTGTTGTACAGAGTAGATCTTAATCTCCCATTTTATCTCTCATTAGTACAATAGCACCACCATACCCAAAACCCATTCCGTAAGCAACTCATCATAATAGTGTTTTCCCAATTCTATCAATATAACAATAAATCTTTTCATAACACTGTATGTTGATAAACAGGAAATATAAAGCATAACTTCAAATACATATGGTTAGTATCGTTAAGTTTCTTATGCAACACTTTATTTTACAGTATCGACTCAAAAGCAGCAACAACAAAAATACTAACATTAGATAACGTTAGGAAACTCCATGTGAGTGAGCCACGTTCATTTCCAATAAGCTTCCTATTTTCTTCATCATACTGTTTTTCTTTGCTTCTTTAACATTTCCTGAGGATTAAGCCTTTATCGCCCTAAAGGGGGCCAAATGAAAGACAAACAAACACTCAACAGCATCTTCGTATGTTTTTTTCTTCTTTTTTTTTTTTTTTTTTGTTTTGTATGTTGTGTTCTTCTATCAAATGTTACGTATCTAAAGCCTTACAACAAAAAAGCAATATCCTTGGGGATCTGTTTGACGGTTTTAAGTGTTGGTGTTGTTTTTTTGCTCCATACATTACTTAAAGTTCTTTTTTTTTGCCTACGCAAAAGAAACTGTAGCAACTTCAATATTAGAGTTAAAAATCCCAACATGTTTTCTAGCAAAGCCTGAAAGTATGCTAAGCAAAAATGAATAGTACGGTAAAGCTAAGAAAAACGATGAAAATCTACACTGTGCACATGAGTTCTCTGTACTTAGACTAAGGGAATTTCTTTTTGTATGCTGAACCTAAAAAATAACAAAACACTTATTTTTGATTTTCTTTATTTTGCTGTTTTTCATTTTTTTATTTTTTTCTCTGCTTTTTTTTGTTGTTCTGCTGGAATGTCTACACTTGTGACAAAAAGTAAGGCACTTTTATTTACACTTACAAACACTTAAGAGATAGCACAGTGTGTTGTTTGTAAAAAATTGGTAATGGATTTATTATTTAATATTTTCTAGAGAAAATTCTAAAAGAAAAACTTTTCTATTAGGAGAAAATATTTCCATGTTAGGTGAAATTTTATAATATTTCACGTAAAACGAGAAATTTTCAAAAAAATTTCCGAAAATATTCTATAAAAAAGAGAAATTTTCCGAACATTTTTATTAAGAAGAGAAATTTTCCGAAAATTTTCTATAAAAAGAGAAATTTTGCGAAAAATTTCTATAAAAAGAGAAATTTTGCGAAAATTTTCTATAAGAAGAGAAATTTTCCAAAAATTTTCTATAAGAAGAGAAATTTTCCGAAAATTTTCAATAAAAAGGGAAATTTTTTATTAAATTTTCCGAAAATTTTCTATAATTTTTTTTATAAAAAGAGGAATTTTCTACAAAATTACTATGAAAAGAGACATTTTCCGAAAATTTTCTATAAAAAGAGTAATTTTCCGAAAATTTACTTTAAAAAGAGAAATTTTCCGAAAATTTACTTTAAAAAGAGAAATTTTCCGAAAATTTACTTTAAAAAGAGAAATTTTCTGAAAATTTACTTTAAAAAGAGAAATTTTCCGAAAATTTACTATAAGAAGAGAAATTCTCCGAAAATTTTCTATAAGAAGAGAAGAGAAATTCTCCGAAAATTTTCTATAAGAAGAGAAGAGAAATTTTCCGAAAAATTTCTATAAGAAGAGAAATTTTCCGAAAAATTTCTATAAGAAGAGAAATTTTCCGAAAAATTTCTATAAGAAGAGAAATTTTCCGAAAAATTTCTATAAGAAGAGAAATTTTCCGAAAATTTTCTATAAGAAGAGAAATTTTCCGAAAATTTTCTATAAGAAGAGAAATTTTCCGAAAATTTTCTATAAGAAGAGAAATTTTCCGAAAATTTTCTGTAAGAAAAGAAATTTTCCGAAAATTTTCTATAAGAAGAGAAATTTTCCGAAAATTTTCTATAAGAAGAGAAATTTTCCGAAAATTTTCTATAAGAAGAGAAATTTTCCGAAAATTTTCTATAAGAAGAGAAATTTTCCGAAATTTTTCTATAAGAAGAGAAATTTTCCGAAAATTTTCTATAAGAAGAGAAATTTTCCGAAAATTTTCTAAAAGAAGAGAAATTTTCCGAAAATTTTCTATAAGAAGAGAAATTTTCCAAAAATTTTCTATCAAGAAGAGAAAATTTCAGAAAACTTTCTATAAAGAAGAGAAATTTTTCTAAAATTTTCTATAAAAAGAGAATTTTCCCGAAAATTTCCTATAAAAAAGTGTAATTTTCCGAAAAAAAAAAAAAAAAATTGTAGAATGAGTAATTTTCCGAAAATTTTCTATAGAAAGAGAAATTTTCTAAAAAATTTCTATAGAAGAGTAATTTTCACAAAATTTTTCTATAGAAAGTTAAATTTTGCGAAATTTTCTATAGGAAGAAAATTTTTCTATAAAGATAGAAAAACAAATTTTCTAAAATTGTAATAATATACATATATTCTGTCCATACATATTCTGTTCCACTGTTGATCTTATACGTATGTATGAGTGGGTATGTTTAAATTAAATCCATATAAACTCTTTTATCTAGACATTTCGACTGCTGCTAATACATTTAAAAACATCTTCGTTTTTACACTTATTCATAAGATTTCCTTATGTTTTCCTCAATATCTATGAACTAACTTTTTTACTGCATTATTTTTGTTTTATTTCATAAAATAAAAAATCTTTAAAACGTATTAAAAAAAATTACGCGTACCCTAGAAAAGTTTTCGACACATTCGAGTTTTTATTTAACTTTCGTAGATTTATTTGCAATTTGGATTTAAAGGTTTGAAAATAAACTTTATTTTATTTTTATTTTTTATTTTGTTTAGCTGATGATATTTTATTTTGGTTGATAGTCTCTTGTACTCGAGCAGTCTTGTAACAAGAGTGTTAAGGGATTTTCATTATTTGCTGCTACGGAAAAAATCCTAAAAAGTTGTTTGTTTTGTACAAACATAAAAAATTTGTTGTAAAAAACATTTATTCAAGTTGAAAGTTAATTTTTGCTGACTTAGTTTGCTGAGATGTTTGTTGCCACTTTTAGTGGGTTGTTGCACGATATGTTTATGTGTGTGTGTGTGTGTGAGTTCGGAAAGCAGGCTTTTAAAAATTTGTTTATTTTATAACTTTAACATCACATAAGTAGACTTAATAACCATGTTATAAAATATTTATTATACACATATATATAAACTCACACACTAAGGACCTTAATTTAATAGCTCTCCATGTACACAAAACACACACAAAAAAGGTTAATGGCTGTTTTGGAATTCAAGTAGAAATTGTGTTTAAAAACTTTTGCTATTAAGGAAGTGCGGGAAGTATTATTTTTGGGTTATAATGCAATTTTAAATAAAAAGTTATTTAATAACAATTTCTTGTTTTCAAAAGCCTTACAATAGACTTGCTAAACATTAATAATAAGTTTATTAGCCATACAAAAATATTTAAAATATTTTAAGAACTTTTTAACGTTTATTATCACACTTGACAAAAGTGTGTGTTTAAATTTTAATAAATATTGATATGGATAGAAGCAACATGTCTATGCTTTGGAATACATACAATATATTTTGAAATTATACTTTGTCGTCGGTGGGGAAACTTTACTTGTAATAGGTATCGGCCAGAACTACATGGCTAGTATTGCCAAATACAAAGATAGGTAAGTTATTTCGCCTCTAAAGCTGCAATTTTCAAAATTGGAAGGACTCTTACAACCACTACTGGTAACGTTGAGGAGTTAAATCCTAAAGGCGAGCAGAAAAAAGTGTATCTGCTCTTTCCAAAATTGGAAGGCAGCCAATTTGAAGGGCTGTCACTACAAGCCTCGGCAAGAATACTAATATACCTAAGACTATACCGAAGTGCTTTACATGAGTACCTGCCGTGTTGGCCTATCTCACGGTGGTCTTTTTCAACCACTGGGTAGCCTTAAGAACGGTCTACCATCGCAATTTTTGTACATGGTTGAGCCGGTCCATGTACAAGCACTTTGCTGAAGAACTCGAGCTATCTAATCTCTTGCCATAGTAGCCCCGTTGGGGAAGGACAGTTGTCACGAACAAGCTCAATTTAAGACTATGCCGACAGTATCATTAGACGGTTCTGGCAACTTTATGGAGTCAAATGCTAAAAAGGAGGATGAAATCACTCCCTTGCTAAAAGACAGAGCAGCGGTCCTTTCCAAAATTGGGAAGCTGCCAATTAAATAGACTGCTTTCCCCAGACCCAATAACTATGTTGCCGCAATGTGGTGACTTAAATGTTGTCTAAATTTGCATTGTTTACTTAGAGGCAACGAACTTGAAAGTCTTCATGACCAAAGGTTATCCATCACTTCCTAATCCTATATATCTTTAATATCCCTTCTCTTTCCCCTATTATCCCATTCCCCACTTGAAAGGTTAAGGTGGTTGGCAGCAGTGCTAAAAACCTGAATGGCTAATCAGAGTGCTATGACACGGGCCGGTTGTAATGTCTTAGTTTAGTCCATGTACGGCGTCACTGCATCCTTCCCATTACGTGCCTACTCGTGGGACCAAGATATGAATTTCGATAACAACAACACACAAAAGAACAAAAAGGAGGTGACTGGCTTCTCCACAGAAGACGACTTTTTAGCCTCTAGCCAAGAGACTTTGATCTCATAGTCAGGTAGAAAAAGCGCTGGTCACACCAACCTTCTACCTTCCATAGAAACGACAAGCACTCCTCAATCAGAAGCCAAAACTAACGGCCTATTGAGGATACAGAGAGTACGAAGGAAGAGTCAGAAAAAAATCCTCAAGTAAAAATATACCAAGGCAATATTCATTCTTGAGAAGATTGATAAGAATGCTGCAAATGGTGGCCCAAATGAGCGAGACAAGGAAGATCGCATCAAATACCAAGCTGTGGTAAATGAGTATCAAAATTTTTTGGAAACCTTACCTAGCACTTCTAAGGAAGCAGCCCAAAATATAGGGGGTATAAGCGAAACCGTTCTCAGACAGAGAAAAAAGCCGCTCCTGGGTCCTTCACTAATACAAACACAACTGCCAAACGACCCGCGAATATGTATCTTATGTCACAAGAACTTAAGCATTTTCCCCTTAACAGGATTGTCAACATCGGATGCAACGATGCGGAAGCAAAGTCGTGGCAACACATACCTTGCAACGACGGATCTGATGAAACTGGTTGAAGAAGAAAATGACAAAGAAAAATATGAAAATTTTAATAGGTTGCAAAGACAATTCATGGTGGAAGTTGGCTTCGCTTGGAACAGCACAAACATCAATCGCAGGTCCATATATATTTATTTAACAATAAAAACTTGATCACATCGAACTTAGGTAGCGAAGCTACTTTCGTCAATAGAATCAGGGAGGAAGTATTGGATATAACTATATGTTCAGAAGTTTTTATAAACGAAATGCAGGATTGGAGAGTTCTGGAAGTGTACTTCTTTTCAGATTTTCAATACATAAAATTAAAAATAATAATATCACCACTAAAGCCGATTCAGTTTCAGAATAAGTCTAAAACTAATTGTACAACTTTGGGGCCTTACTAAGGAATCGTTTAGGACCGGACACTTTTCAATGTCGAAATAAAGACATGTGCCCTGGTTGAATCGCTCGAGGCCAGCTGACCTCTGCGAAAACAGATAACTGTTCAGGAGAAACCCTGGATAACCGGAAATTAGTCTAGGTCTAACTGGGGGACAAAACGGGACTGGGGTTCTATATTGAAGACACAAAAACAGAATAAAAAACAAAATAATACCCTCATCCAGGCAAAAGTTCGAGCAATAACGAAATGCGTATATTGGATTTGAATAAATATGGCGCCAACAGAGATTAACATATTTACCGACAGCCAGAAGACAGTTAGGGAGATATCAGGTAATACAGTTAAATCTAAGAACTAAATGCATTCTAAGAAATACTCGAACAGAGGTAAGATTTCTATCATGGGTACCACGACACTCGGGATTATTCGGCAACAAAAGATCGTAATTACTTGCTTTAAAGGGAAGAGAGCTGCACCCACATATATCAAATAATATTATTTCAGATATAATATCCCTTAATATCAATGATTAAAAATTCCTCGAAATAAATATTTTTAAATATTATTTATAAATAATGAATTTCCTCCATTCCAAATGGCATGGAAAAATTTCCTTAAACTTAAAGTTCTAGTTGAACTTTAAACTCAAAAAAAAAATCAATCTCATCATCATTAGGAATTCATACGCACATAAATAAATCAAGTTCCTTTTCAAATTTTCCACTAAATTTACGTACATATTTTAAAAATAGAAAAAAAAAAAGAAATATATATAATTTTCCACACAATTACTCTGTGGCAACAACACACATACATAAACACCATTAACAAAAATATGAAAAAAATCTTAAATGTCTTTCAAATGCCAAAAGTCAGCCCAAAATAAAGGACCAACTTCACAATGTATAAACACTCGTTGGCACACTTTCACTTCCGTTACACACTTGTAATACAAATATGCCAAATATTTGTAGTCTAGAAAATATAAAATAAAAATAATAATAATGTTAATAAATTGCCTTTTGAATAAAATATAAAAGCGAAAAAAAAAAAAATCACAAAGAAAACAAATTAACTTCATGCCACTTAAAATCATATTTTAAGTTAATATTGTGTCTACTCCCTGGCAGTTACAACCTACAATAACTCGTCTCAAACATCCCCATACATTTGAAAAAAATACAAGTTCAAAAAATTTTTATTAAAAAAAACAAAAAAGAATTTAAGATGTATTTTATAAAATTTTTATGGTTAAAATGAAAACTTTCCCATTCTACAAATACTGAGTATTTCAGAAAAAGTTTGGATGTAAGATTCAGTTTTGAATCTAGATCAAAATAATTCTTAACAAATCTTATGGCAGTTGCAGTGTGCTGGGAAGCATATGAATTTTTAACTGTATAAAAATATAACAACAAATTGTTATTATATTTTAAACAAGTAAGAAATTATAGTCGGGCGAGGCCTACCATATAATACCCTACACCTTTGACAAAAATAGAATGTGATTTATTTGCCATAATAAAGCATTTAAATTGAATTGTACCTTGCCTCAGATATACATACTTAAGCCGTTTATTGTTGAATAAAATTGTGGACATTTAAGTGAAATTTTGATGGGGGCTTTTCATAGGGGCTAGGGTCATATGAGGACCTATTATTATAGAATTCGTGAGGGTCATCAAATCTTGTATAGAACTTGGTTTTTGCAGCTTTATTTCGAGATATGACTATATTAAACATAATTATGAACTTAAAAACCCTATTCGGCGGGTTCAGTTGTATGGGGGCTAGGTGAAATAATGGACCGATGTAAACTATTTTCAACAGGCTTCGTTTACGGTACCATAAAAGATCATGTGCCAAATTTCATTGAATTATCTCCAAAATTGCGACCTGTAGTTTGATAACAAAGTTTAAAAGCCCTATTCGGGGGTTCAGTTGTATGGGGGCTAGGTGAAATAATGGACCGATGTTAACCATTTTCAATAGGCTTCGTCTACGGTACTATAAACGATCATGTGCCAAATTTCATTGAATTATCTCCAAAATTGCGACCTGTAGTTTGATTACAAGTTTTAAAAGACCTATTCGGGGGTTCAGTTGTATGGGGGCTATGTGAAATAATGGACCGATGTTAACCATTTTCAATAGGCTTCGTCTACGATACCATAAAATATCATGTGCCAAATTTCATTGAATTATCTACAAAATTGCGACCTGTAGTTTGATTACAAGTTTTAAAAGCCCTATTCGAGGGGTTCAGTTGTATGGGGGCTAGGTGAAATAATGGACCGATGTAAACCATTTTCAACAGGCTTCATCTACGGTATCATAAAAGGCTTTTAAAACTTGTGCCAAATTTCATTGAATTATCTCCAAAATTGCGACCTGTAGTTTGATTAAAAGCCCTATTGGGGGTTCAGTTGTATGGGGGCTAGGTGAAATAATGGACCGATCTTAACCATTTTCATTGAATTATCTTCAAAATTGCGACCTGTAGTTTGATTACAAGGTTTACATGGACGGACGGACATAGCTCAGAAAATGATTCTGAGCCGATTGGTATACTTTAAGGTGAGTATAGGACCAATATTATTGTGCGTTACAAACATCAGCACAAACCCAATATACCCTCCCCACTGAAGTGGTGTAGGGTATAAAAATGTTTGTGAAAGTATTACTAATAAAAGTAATGATAATAACAGTAAACACAAAACTCACCTAATAATCCTTTTCAAGATAAACGGCAAATGCGCTTTACTCTTCAAAATTTGACATTTTCCAAACAAAAAGCTATAAAAAACTTTTTGAAAAGAGAAAAACAACAACAACTTTTATTGCAATTGTTTCTCTGGCATAGTTCAGTGTGACCTAGCAGTCTGAAATGCAGTAATGTATCCCTTGTAGATAGTATTAATTATTTATTTCCAAACATCTAACTACTTGGTTGACCCGAATTTATATAAATACATTTCGAAAATGTATCGTTTAAAAAGGTCACTTTAGAATCCTTAAGTAACCAAGTGGGTAGTTAATGAAGTGTCTCTATAAAATCCTTATAGTTTAAACCTTGGAACAGTTATTCTTTTTTAGTACAAGCGGAACATTATACCAAACACCTGTGTTAATCATTTGTTACACGAATGGCTCTAAACTGAGAGACCAAATGGATCTGTACTGAAAACTCGGAAACTGAAATATAATCACAATACTAGCATCCTAAGGGAATTCTATCACAGAATGTGTAAAATGGTTAACATTTATTTGACAGTCCATACGCGAATACTACTCTTATGAATCTTGGTTATCCCTACGAATTAAGAAATTGATTATAAATTTAAGGCGAGATAATCCTATACAGCAACTTGGATTAATGGAACGGTAGGTGGGACCACAGAATCCCTTGAAGTGAACTCAACAAAAGAAGGACGAGAAGAGAAGCCTTCTCATAATGAATGAAGAGCAAAACTATACAAAATTTAACGAACTAGTTTCAGACGAATGTAGAGCATGAGGAGAGGACAGTAAAACGCTGGAAATCCATTTCTGTCATTGCCAGGCTTTCACCGAAATTGGATCCAAATATCTTGTGATCCAATATGACATATCTCAGTAACAATAAGTCGAAGTGCTTTACTCCAACACCGGCCATGTTTTCCTTATTTCATGGTGGTACTATTTCCACAATAGGGTGAGCTGATTAGACGACTCACCCTTTTGTGATTTTTACACTCCTGTAGCAATATTGTTTTTTAAATTCCAACATATTTTCGTCTGTATCTGCTCGTCCTAAAAAAATTCGCACCATGAAACTAAACTTGGTCCATGTACAAGCACTTTGTTCAAGTACTTGAGCTATCTAATATATAACCATTGCTGCCCCGTTGTTTAACTTTTGAGATGCAAATACTTCCATTTACAACCACGCAGATGGGATGGCTGTAGACCGAAACACGAATCCATAAAATAAGTTGGGGTCTTGTTCTTACTCACAGGGAAAACACTGTAGTAAATCCGGACAAAGAAGGAAAATTCAATAGTATCACCTTTCATCAATCACCAGCACACTTACATACCATTCATCAGATACACTCATAGAGAACAACATCCGACGCAAATCAATCTAGGTATACGGGTGGGTAAGGCCTGCAAACCCGTACATCCATCCCGTATTACATACTCCTAATACCAACGCAATTTAGGTATATGGAATTTCCGGTCCAGTATACGTGCACTTTGCTCAAGTACTTGAGCTATCTATTCTCTGACCATTGCTGCCCCATTTCCGAGATGCAAAAACATCTCTTCCGTTAACAACTACGCAGATGGGATGGTCTCTGTTGAGTCGGCAACAGCGCCTAGAGACGTTACCGGTAGACCGAAGTACGAATCCATTAAATAAGCCGGGACGTTGTTCTTACTCACAGTGACACACTGTGGTAATTCTGGTATGAACAGAGTTTTCTCTGAATATATCTGGACAAGGAAGGAAAATTCAGTTATACCTTTCATCCATCAAAGATACCTTTCATCCATCATCATTCAACCCAGCACACTTTTCATTTAACCGACAAACATACGACAGACTCAATGTAGCTATACGGCCGGATGAGTTCCGTATACCACCACATTCATCCTGTGTCATATACAATTAACACCAACTCATTACCAACGCTTATTCCCACAGCCACACCTCTATGGGGTATCTGTAGTTAATCGGCAACAGCACCGAACTTATCCCGAAATATATTTTTCACCGTATCAGTCTTTTAACCGTAACTTACTCTTCCGGCGAATTTGGGTTTAAACCACAGCCACTACATGGATCACAAAGGCACCTCTACCAAGTCAAGTCCTGCGGGAAACTAGCCACTCGTAGCTCCAGATTATGTGGTTCTCTGGTTAGACCCCATGTCAAATCATCCAAGGACTTGCCGAGGAGTGAAATGTAATCACCAGTTTATAGTCACGGCATACTAGAGGTACTGGTAGCAAATCTTTACATCGGGATTGCATGCCCCGTGCGGTCCTCTGCGGGGTATTTGTTGTCTCGGCAATATCATCGAAATTATCCCGAATTATAGACCTTACCATGTGTTAGTCTTTTTACATTTGGGTTTGAACCGCAGCCACCTATACCATAAATGGGACAAGACAAAGTCCGAAACTCTGCCTTGCGTGCTACCAATGCAGACTATAGGTATTAGTATCACCTTTTTTCCCCGGGATTGCAATAACACCAAGATGAGGGTCTTTCTTCAAGGTAACATGCCCATAGGGGGGAATATCTCAGGAATATACATATTTTTTCACCAACATTTTTTTAGTAAAGAGAACGCAAAACTGGCATCGCTCTGATGCAATATACATTCCCATTTCAATCTAATCTTGATTCTTTACCTAGATGGCTTATATTTACTCAAAAACTTCCTTTCAATGGCTGCTACATACTATTTGCATTACTTAGAAGCGGTCAAGTAATAATTTGCAAATAGCTATAAGATTAAGTACTAACTTTTAAACGAAGTATTTTGTACTTGGTTTATGAAATCCGTACATGCAATACCACTACGAATTGACTTTAGTACAACAATCCTAAATTAGAACCATCACCACATACTGCAGGGATTATTGAAGCATATTTGTGTGCGCGTGTGTGTGTAAATAACAGTTTACAAACAAATTAAGTTACAGATTATTACCTGTGCTTAAAAAGCTTTACTCTAAAGAAAAAGTTAAACTATTATTTGTTGTCATACTTTTTTTCACTTTTGTACATTTTCGAAGCAATTTTCTTTTTTACAACAATAAAAAGAAATGATGGTTAAAAAACTTTGAACAATTTAAAATATAAATAAATATACGCTTTGGGATGTTTAAATGTGAGCAAAAAGGACAAAAAGTGGAGTTTAAAACTTTGACATTAGACATTGAAAAATTATGTTTCCTTCTTTTATTTGGGGAAAATAAAAAAATCAACGGCAAACTAGACACTATGACAATTCCCTAAACGATATTTATTTGTTGGAAAAAAGAAAACAAAATCTGAAAATAAAGAAACTGAAATTGAACATAAAGTAGTATTTAGCCTATTTAACAAAAAAGAAAACTAAAAGGTGTTGGAATTTTATTTAATAGTTGTAAAGGATAAGGGGGTGGACACCTTCAACTTTTGCTTACAAAGCAAATATTATTTAAAATAAATTTTAGGATTAATTCTAAATAAAGAAAACTTAAAGCCATTTTTTAAACACAATGTATCTTAAATAGTAAAAAACTCAATTTACTTACAGACCTTTACAAAATATAATAATATAATTTGTATGTAATATTTTTGCAATAAAACTTAATTCTGGCTAAAACGGCGGTATAATGCCACTTATTTTTCTTCCTCTTTAGAAAATCCCTCATTGTTGTTAAATCTGAAGCCAATTTAATAAAAATTCATATTTTTTTTACCATAAAAATATACATTTCTTGAACAAATACAATAGAAAGACCATACAATTTTATAATGGTAGCTAACAAAAATTTATGAAAATTCAAAGAAGCGTATTTAATGTCAATCACATCTTTTCACAAACCATTTGTTCACATTAGCCAAAAATATGAAAGGAAAATATTGTGCTTATAGTAGATTGTGCTTATATTGTGCTTATGGTAGAAAACCACCATTTAATAAGAAGGGGTAGGTAGGATAATATCAAAATATTTACAAGTAATATTGGGGGCAACATAGTGAATCTTCCAGGGGGTATATCTACAACCAATAAGTAACTACTTGCGTTTCTCCATTTATCTATCTATCTATCTATCTATCTATCTATCTATCTATCTATCTATCTATCTATCTATCTATCTATCTATCTATCTATCTATCTATCTATCTACTATCTATCTATCTATCTATCTATCTATCTATCTATCTATCTTCTATCTATCTATCTATCTATCTATCTATCTATCTATCTATCTATCTATCTATCTATCTATCTATCTATCTATCTATCTATCTATCTATCTATCTATCTATCTATCTATTCTATCTATCTATCTATCTATCTATCTATCTATCTATCTATCTATCTATATCTATCTATCTATCTATTCTATCTATCTATCTATCTATCTATCTATCTATCTATCTATTATCTATCTATCTATCTATCTACTCTATCTATCTATCTATCTATCTAGCTATCTATCTATCTATCTATCTATCTATCTATCTATCTATCTACTATCTATCTATCTATCTATCTATCTAGATCTATCTATCTATCTATCTATCTATCTATCTATCTATCTATCTATCTATCTATCTATCTATCTATCTATCTATCTATCTAATCGATCCTATCTATCTATCTATCTATCTATCTATCTATCTATCTATCTATCTATCTATCTATCTATCTATCTATCTATCTATCTATCTATCTATCTATCTATCTCTATCTATCTATCTATCTATCTATCTATCTATCTATCTATCTATCTATCTATCTATCTATCTATCACTATCTATCTATCTATCTATCTATCTATCTATCTATCTATCTATCTAGTCTATCTTCTAGCCTATCTATCTATCTATCTATCTATCTATCTACTATCTATCTATCTATCTATCTACTATCTATCTATCTTCTATCTATCTATCTCTCTATCTATCTACTATCTATCTATCTATCTATCTATCTATTTATAGAATAGGAATCGTTACATTTTCCTCTGAGTCCATATTAGAACTCAAAATGAAAAACAAGTAGAAAGTATAGTCGGGGCGTGGCCGCCATATGATACCCTACACCAGTCATGAATGTTAAATATGAGCTATTTTTCATAATAAAGCATTTATCCTGGAATATTACCTTGATTCCGATTTATTTAAGCAATTTGTTGACGAAAAACTAATTTTCCGAAAGAGGCTTTATATGGGGGATAGGAGCAAATGTGAACCGATCCCGATAAAATAGGCTAGATAGATTTATATTTATTTAATATTTGTCTGTGATAAATTTCATTGCAATAACAGTGTTAATAAGTGAATTGCGGATATTCAAGTCATTTTCCGAAAGGGGGCTTTGTATGGGGGGCTAAGGTCAAATGAAGTCCGATCATTTTGAAATTCGGCAAGGTCATCAAGGTTTGTATAAAACTTAGTTGTGCTAACTTTTATCGAGATACATTTATATTATACAGAATTATGAGCTCAAAAGCCCTTTTCGGGGGGTTCAGTTGTATGGGGGCTAGGTGAAATAATAGTCCGATTTTAACCATTTTCAGTAGGCTTTGTCCTTGGGTCAAAAGAAACGGCAAATTTATGCCAAATTTCATCAAATTATCTTGAAAATTGCGACCTGTATTTTGATAACAACGTTTACGTGGACACACGGACGGACGGACGGACATTGTTAAATCGACTCAGAAAGTCGAGTTAGTGCGTTACAAACATCAGAACAACGAATAATACCCTTCCCACTATAGTGGTATAGGGTATAAATAAACACTTTATTTATTAAGAAATATAATTATTTATTTCATAACCAATTACTTAAAAGAAGGATTAAAACTTAATCTAAGTCAGATGCAGGAAGTACTGAGTAGCTATTAATGCAGAGCTTAAGTATTCTAAAATCTACAATTAAAAGTTAAATTTAATTTCCCTTCCCAGCCGTTTTAATACTCTTAACTTTGAATAGATTATGTCCCAGTCCAAATAGGCTCCAACAATATAGCGTACATTATCTTCGGTATCATCGTAACCCTCACGACCATGCAACAGACGTATATTGTTGAATGTCAATACATTGCCAGGTTTTGTCTTAAAAGCGTACGCATCTTTACGAGCAAGACGTACAAATTTCTCATAGGCCTCATACCAAGGTATAACTTCACCTCAATTGCACCGAGAAATGGACTGTCACGTTGGGGTATACTGTGATTTATACGCGTATAATTTCCGTCTTTGTCTAAGCTGTAAGAAGGAGAAAAAGGAAAAAAATTATTATAGAATATTTAAAAATTAGGTAGACATTGATAAAGGGAAATAATAGTATTGCGATTTGGAAGGTCTGTCAATAGTAGTTTATTGACTTAAAATCGGTCTTAGTTTTTGTAGGAGGTGTCTCGACCGATGTGACCCTATTTCGAAGTGAAATATTCTAAAATGTTCCATAGATAATAATTTGTTTAAAAATCGTAAGAAACCTTTCACAAAACCTAACCACCCTCCTAATAAATACCACAAACGCTTGTCAGCCTAAAGTACTACTCTTAAGACACATACAAATGAAAATATGAAAAGAAGAATAAATGAGTAAAATATTTTACAAAAAAAAAAAAACTAACAGGCACTGAATCGTTGTCGTCTCCTGTAAACGAACTCCTTTTTCTAGGGAATAAACTTCAACATACAAATATAAATAGTTACGGTGGCGGTGCCATCGTCAGCAAACTATAACTACTACAACCATTTGTATGGAATGAATTTCATGTTTGCCCTCTACTCTACCAGTCGGTTGGTTGTCCTGGGAATTTGCACTAAAGTGGTGTTAAAGTAAATGAAGTGTCAAAGCGATAAATGTATTGGTATGTTTCTCATTCTCTATGCCAAAGTTTTCTTCTGCGTCTTCGTCGGAATTGTAGGGAAAAGCGGAATGGGTAGGAAACATAAGAATGTTAAAATTGCAATAAATAAATTGAAAATCGATTTTTGTTTCTTTATTTTCTTGGTTGCATGGGTAACCATGTGCAACTACGTGGAGGGTTTTTTTGGTTGTTTTGATTTTTTTTCTCAGTTTTGTTTTCGCTATTGTTATCGGTAAAACCGATTGTATTTAAATATTTTGTTGTTAAATGCGGCATATGTTGTTGTTGAGAATGGCGTTTATTTACTGTTTGTGCAACCGTGATATCAGTTTAATTAAGAACAATGATTATGTGATAAATTTAAGAAATTTTCAAAATTGTTTTTACGAAAAGAGAAAATTTTCGAAAGTTATTTATAGAATTTTTAAAAAATGTTAATAAGAAGGATAAAATTAATTAAAACTTCTATAAAACTTTCTATGAAATTAACCAATTTTTAATTTTCTTAAGAGATTTCGAAATTTTCGAATAATAACAAAAAAAATTGGAAAAAGAAATTTGTCGAGAGTTTTTTATGAAACAGAGACATTTTGATAAAAACATCTATATAAATGAGTAAAAAATTAAAAAAAAAAGTAATTAAAATGAATGCATAAATTTTCGAAAATTTTCTTCTAATTAAAGAAATTTTCTATTCAAATTCATAAACCACTACTAACTAACTAACTAACTAACTACTAACTAACTAACTAACTAACTAACTAACTAACTAACTAACTAACTACTAACTAACTAACTAACTACTAACTAACTACTAACTACTACTAACTAACTAACTAACTAACTACTAACTAACTAACTACTACTAACTAACTAACTACTAACTAACTAACTAACTAACTAACTAACTAACTAACTAACTTAACTAACTAACTACTAACTAACTAACTAACTAACTAACTACTACTAACTAACTAACTACTAACTACAACTAACTACTAACTACTACTACTAACTACTACTAACTAACTATACTACTAACTAACTAACTAAATAACTACTAACTACTAACTAACTAACTAACTACCTACTAACTAACTAACTAACTAACTAACTAATACTATATTTATTATATTCACTTATTAGGAACTCCGCAAACCTTGATCACTTTTTAAAACGGGGAAAATGTCAAGAGTGAAATGTGAATTTCGTTGGGCCCGATTGGATGTAAAAGTCTTAAAATATTCCATTCTAGATTTGGGACTAGATAGGGAAAATTGTAATCGGGAAAGATATTCTATTATTGAAAA